>NW_026535819.1:11372500-11665000 GCF_028551555.1 Melozone crissalis | reverse complement strand
TTCCCTTCTCAGAACCTTCCCTTCCCGGAATTTTCCCTTCCCTTCCCTTCCCTTCCCTTCCCTTCCCTTCCCTTCCCGGAACATTCCCTTCCCTAAACCTTCCTTTCCCCTCCCGGAACCTTCCCTTCCCATCCCTTCCCTTCCTTTCCCGGAACCTTCCCTTCCCGGAACCTTCCCTTCCCTTCCCTTCCCTTCCCTTCCCTTCCCTTCCCTTCCCTTCCCTGAACCTTCCCTGAACCTTCCCTGAACCTTCCCTGAACCTTCCCTGAACCTTCCCTCCCCTTCCCTTCCCTGAACCTTCCCTGAACCTTCCCTTCCCTTCCCTTCCCTTCCCTTCCCTTCCCTTCCCTTCCCTTCCCGGAACCCTCCCTTCCCGGAACCTTCCGTTCCCGGAACCTTCCCTTCACTGAACCTTCCCTGAACCTTCCCTGAACCTTCCCGGAACCATCCCTTTCCTTCCCGGAACCTTCCCTTCCCGGAACCTTCCTTTCCCTTCCCGGAAGCTTCCCTTCCCGGAACCTTCCCTTCCCTTCCCTTCCCTTCCCTTCCCTTCCCTTCCCTTCCCTTCCCTTCCCTTCCCTTCCCTTCCCGGAAACTTCCCTTCCCTTCCCGGTACCTTCCCTTCCTGGAACCTTCCCTTCCCGGTACCTTCCCTTTCCTTTCCCTTTTCTTCTTCAGCTGCACTCACTTTTCTCCTACCTTGACTTTTCTTCCACTGTTTTCTTGGCCTTGCCATGTATGGGCATTTCCTTTGCAACACCCATTTTGCTGCCCTCTCCTCCACTTCATTGACTGGTCTCTCCTACCCCATCTTGCATTTCCTTGTCATTTTTGACCATTCCTATCCTTTGCCTTCCTGCCCCATGCATGTCCTTCCCTTGCCGTTCTTACTAATCCAGTACCTTGCACTGATTTGCTCACCTATTCTTCTTTCACTTCCCATTTGTCCAGCTCCAATCCTTCATTTCCCTCCCTTTCTAGGATTCTCATTGCCTTGCCTCCCTCTCCTTTGTCTTGCCTTACAGAGCCACTAATTTTCTTGCCTTGCCCTTTGTCTTGGGTTACACTTGTTTTGTGGAGATATAGACAAAAACTCCACAACTTTGTGAAAGTTGTAAAGCCGATATGTTTAATATTACAGCACTGGACGCATGCGGAGAGTGCTCTCTTTGAAAGGCATGTCTACCTCTGGGAACTTCAGGTCCCTTTTTATTCCCCTCTCAAATGCATATGCATACAATTTCACAATAGGTTCATACATATTCATTTTTACAAATTGTGCCTTCCGCTCTCACAGCAGTCTCCGGCTCCCTTTTCTTTATCACCCTCTTTCTCCCCCTCTTATCTCTGTCCTTCACTGAATTCCTGAGCCTAGGCCTTGCAATCAGACTACATAGCCATGTTTCAAACTACAGACATAACTCAAAGATGTACATTTCACTTAAATCAAAATGGATTTCTACCCTGGAAAATTTTCCACTTTGCCTCACAATATAAAGATGTATTCGATTCCCATCCTCAAGACGTGGTTGAAACCAGGAGGGGCATTGTTGTTCCTTATCTCCTGTTAATTGGCCCATCAATGCCTTGCCACTTGACTCAGAGATAACTCCTTCCAGGAGCCTTTTCTGTTTAATTGACCCATCGCATGACTCATAGAATGATACCAGCCAATTGTGAGATGATCCACCCAGGGGGAAGGAGCTAAGCATCCCCACCTCGATATAATTTGGGTTTTCGGATAGAACAAGCTGCCCTTACCCACTGGTTTTCAGAGGACAAGAGTTACCGGATCTGTTCTACAGGATCACCACTTCAACAAGACCATGTCATCTTGACTGCTACCACCACCCTAACTAGCAGAGTGTCAGGTTGTATTCTGACACTGTCAGTGGTTTTACTTTTGTATTTCTGCCTTTACTTTGTATATGCAGAATACATTTTGTATTTCCCTTTACTTGCCTTGCATTAACTTGCTCAGCAGTCCCCCAATTGGAATTCACCACCTCTCTTTTTGTGGAATTTCTTCAACTTGCATTGCCCTGCCTGCTTCTCCTTGGACTCTCAAGGTTTTCAATAGCTTTTTTTTCTCAAGGCTCCAGTGTTTCAGGAGCATGTGAGAGGATGCCCAGAGGAGGTCCCATGCAAGCACACCTATCTGTCCTGACAGCTTTCTTCTGGCATCTATCCTTACGTGTCTTTAATTTTGGACACAAAATTCACGGTTCCCCCTTGGGCTTCAGGAGCAGAATGAGAGGCTTTTGCATTCAAAGAAAAGCAGGCAACCCAAGTGTTTCAAGTGCTGAGTAGAGATGGTTCATGAGAGATCAAGGCCAGACAGAGTAGTCCATCCTGGCTGCTTTTGTATAGCAGCAATCTTTGAATGGACCTGCCACTAGCCTTGTTTTGGCAAACAAAGACAAACAATGTCTTTGTTTGTCCTGCTGATCCTCCTTTGCTTTGCATTCCGTCACATGCCCAAGCCCCACCTGTCACTTCGCTTCTTCTTTCCTTCAGGGGACTTACATTGCTTAGCCCTTCCTTTTTCCACCTGGCCCAGCCATTACTGGACTTACCTTCCAATGCCCAGCCTTGCCTCTAACTTCTGGGCCTTCTCTCACCTACCATTCCAGTTTTGTGACTCAACAGAGCCATCGTGTGATTATTTCTATGAGCGTTGACAGTGCCCAGGAAAAAGTCAAGCGCTTTTCTGGCCTAGCCCCATTCGTGTGGCAGCAGTGTGGTCAAGAGTTCCTCCGTAGATCCTGGCCCTTGGACCCTGACAGAATGTGATCCTGGTATGTAATGAGGAAGGAAAAAGAAGCATTTCATTGTTTGCTATGCAGTTTATAGGCTGCAAAAGAAAAGGCAATTGCAGCATGGCCTCTTCCCTTTAGAACATTTTCTGAGCCATCAGTTGCTCAACACGTAACTCACACCCACTGAAATGCATCCAGCTCCCTGGAGATAATGCACTTTCCCTCAAGGTCTATGTGCCATCTTGCAAATCCTAAACCCTTTCAAAACATCCAGCAGCTACTTGCACAGAAAAAGTCCTACACAAAAAGTCAGTGCTGGCCATAATAGTATCTTTGAAGTTTGTCAACTAACTGAAACACACCAGGGTTTCACACATTCCTTCTCAACTATATGTATAGCATCAGCAAATTCTCCCAAAGTGGAAGAGTCTACGGTTACAGTAAAGGGTTCCAGCTGCAGTTCTGATTGATAGATGTGGTAGGACAGGAGACATTTGCAGACCTACCCTGTTCCCTGTGCAATCTGACATTAGCAGTGCAAATATTTTCACACACTTTCATTGTCACCATGTCCAAGCAACTAGAGCATACAGATGGAAGTATCAAGAGGGAAGGTGTTCTTCAAGTACCTCCTATTCTTAACAGCTTTTAAACTGAGAACGCTGGTCCACATCTTCTTTCCAAGATAGACCTGCCGTTACTTTTTGCATTCTCACATTTTCATTGCAAACTTCCTGCAACTACTCTAATAAAAGAAAAAGGCTCTGGAAGTAAAAACCAGTGCAAGGCTGTGTCTTCCACGTACACCACATCACACTCACTGGTGCACTCCGTCCTGCCTTTCTCCACTGCATCTACCATTGTGTTCTTTGGATCTCAGAGCCTGAAAGTAGGGACAATTATTACCACAGGGGGGTTGGAAGATGATATATGAGTCTCCTCAAGGCAGGTCTTAGGAGCCCTCAGAGAAATATATCACCCAAGATAGTGCAGCTATCTTGGCATAAAATCAGCAGGATGTCTTCTGTGATAGTGTTGGAAACAGAGAAGTTTTAAAAAAAGACAAAATAACAAATCTCTTTACAGAGATAACCTGAGCCATGTGCAAGATGTTCTTGCTTCTGGTAAAACAAAAGCAATTAGTTCCTTTGTTCTATTCTTTCTCTAGTGAATTGCTTAGGCAGGACTTTTTGGCTCCTGTCCAATTGGCTATCGTTAAGTTTGAGGTGAAGTCCCTCAGGTCTTATGAAGTGTCTTTGTTAATCGAGGGAATTAACTTCTGGGTTTTTTTCCTTTTGAAGGCCACAAAGGATAGTTTGGTCATTCCGTCAACAGTGTGCACATTCCTACAGGAAGAGGCATAGGTATCAGTACAAGCAGCTCTAGTGAATTTTAATCCTTTCGACTGCCACAATGATTTTGGTTGGTAGGCCAGTGATAGCCACTCTCCTTTTAAAGCTGATATGCCGCATTCATAGCCTGGTCCTCTGTGGCTTCGTTCTTTTCCTGTTGGAAGTTGTCACCCTTTCATTCTCCTGGAGGTAACTTGTCAGCAACCTTAACAATTTCCCAGTCATATCCAGGTCCCCTGTCTGCCCCCAAAAACACAAACTTAAAAAAAGAAAAAGCAGGGGGAGAGGAAGAGGGAAAATTTCTCATTACCATCATCTCTGTTAGCAAAAAGGAAGAATTCTCTGCTAAAATTACAAAGCACACGAACTTTAGTAACATTAAAGTGAAGCATTTCAGAGACAGCTTGTGATTTACAAAGCTGTGAAAGAAGATAAAGATAGTAGAGAATTGAGTGAGTCTGAAGAAGAGCTTAACTTCTCACATGCTAGTCGCACAAAAACCATAAAACCATATCATACACAAAAACACCCAAACAATTCCACGGACAAGAAAACAAGCACACAGACATGAACCACACAAAACGACTGCAGTTCAGACGTTACTTCACCAACCTACAAAAAATTCAAATCCTAAGTTTTATGTTGATTTTTAGAGGCAAAATTTGTTAATATCATAAAACTTTTAACAGAAACGTTGTGTCCATCATATTAAAAACATTCTAAAATATCCAAATTTATAAAAGTTAAATGTTAAAGAAAGAGTTTAGTACCATATAACGAATCAGTCCATTAAAAAGTACGAAAAAATTTGCTTAAAAGCTCTTTACAAATCCACTTCCCATATTTCCCTCTGTTTTGGACATAAAAAAATATTTGATGGTTTTGTATACCATTTGTTTTGTGCAGTGAAGTACACAAGGCACTATCAGTAATAGTATATATGAGAATTAATTCATATAAACCTATTTTGCAACTATTGCACACAACTATGTCTATGTGCTATTAAAAGAACATTGATTGTGGTTGTATGCTGTAAAGCTGTATGTCTGACAGCACTAACATATGTTATCGTGCCAAAAAATGTAATGTAAATAGCATTGACTTCTTAGTTCATACTTCATTGGATGTAATAGTTTTAATGCTTTACCTGAGGAAAGCTGAGGAAGAAATAAAGATTTGAAATTGTTATTACAGATGGAGTAATAATGATGGAAAACACTGCGGCTGCGAAGGGCAGTGTTGGCTGCAAAGCACTCCAGGGCGCTGCCTCGGCTGAAAGATGCCTAGAAAATGCACTGACCTTCTAAGTCCTGGGTATCCCCACAATCTGCTTCTCAATGTCATCTAAATCTAGATGGAAACTATTTTGACTACATCTAACACATCTAGAGGAAATGTGTCATGAAAACATAATTGTCTGGAGTTTGGCCCCATAGACTGGAGGACCTTATATTTGCACCACATTCAAGGGGAAATCTTCTCTCCTAGACAACATGCAAAGCACTGTAACATCGTGGTGCTCCTGGTACTGTCCTGCTAAGGTTGAAAAACCAGGCGCACACATTACAGCCTCGCAATGACAAAAGATTCTGAGTGACATCGCAACAGTTGAGGTGTGTGGCAATGACGGTGAAAATCAGCAAAGTTAAATGCCTCAGCTGAGCTTCAGCTGTATGCATTTCACAGAAGGCAAAGAATGAAGCAGCAGAGCACCTGGCTTTTGTGCACACAGTACAAAATTGCAAGAATCGAGGAACAGCTCATTAACAAACAAAGCTGAGTATGCTCTTCCTTCTTGAAAATAGAAGGCACAAGTATCAGACTTCATTGGCAAAAGGCGAAGGAAACATTTTTTTTTGGAAAAGCACAAAACACTCTGATGCTTGGCACTCTTCCTCTCAGATAGATATGAGATCCCAATATTCAGTCTGAAAACTCTCTTGGCAACTTTTCGCAGCTGTTCCCTTAGCAAAAGGCGCTGAAAGTAAGAGCTAATCATGGGCTGAACTTTTTGCCTTGCGCCACATAAGCCACATGAAAATTACCTTTGGACTGTGTATTACCCTTCTCTAAGCGTAAAGAGCCAAACTTTCCACAGGGGGCTAAAAAAGGAATAGGTACCAGCACAAAAATGTCTTTTACCTTATTTCACAGGATTGCTAACGTGAATTTAACAGGCAGGTTAACAGTCAGACACCTTCCTCAAGCAGTCTGATGGCTGTGCACACAAGGCCAGTGCTCTACGGCTTCATTCTTCGCTGCCGGGGCATGAATTTAGGTCCTGGAGGCAAATATGTGTCTACTTCTGCAGATCACTGTGACTGCAGCAAAAAATTCTGGTGCACTGTTTCTGCCAAGGCATGCTGAGGCCAGGCACTTACATTCCCGGCTCTACAGAGCCCTGCTTTCTGTGTCTCTTGTGGTCTGCATCTTAGCGAAAATCTTTCAGACTAATTCAGTGCCAAGAAAAGAGGCCTGACCAGTACTCGCCTCATCCTGAAATTTGTATTTGATGAACATCTGAGGGGCAGTCCTCTTTCCGGTACAGTGTAAAAACTGCTGTGAGATTGCAGAGCTCTTTGCCCTCTCCTTCTCAACTCAAAGAACAAGCACGAACATTATACCCTCACAAAGGAAAAAGATCTTAAAGGATGAACAGTGCATGCATGTAGCACAAACGCAGAATGGCAGCAAAGCTAAATAGACTCGCTCAACTTCAGTCCTGTGTAAATCACAAGAAAACGAAGAATGATGCTGCAAAGAAGCCAGGCTTTTTGTGGACAGAAGGAAATTGCAAAAATCCAGCAGCTGGTCATTCCCAAGAACAAGCAGGTGCGTACACTCTTGTATCTTGAAAAACTCAGCGGTGCTCTTCTTTTCTGCAGCTGCCATCGACTTGTCTCGGAATCTCAGTAGAAGCACAAGAATTTCTACAGAGGGATGCAGGAGGTTTATGTAGAAGTACAGGGAAGTGGCCTAGGAACACTTTCCATACGAATGCTAAAGTCAATTAAGGAGGCAGGCGAGTGGCAAGCCACCATACTCCAGTTAAAAATCTGTGGGCACACAAGCCCACGGATTGCACCTTATTTCTTCCCCTGTTAGGACTGCCACGCTCTCTATCTTTTGGAAGTGAAGAAGAGGCTACTTTGGCAACAGATCTCTGTGGCAGCAAGCAGTACACTGCGGTGCACTGCTTCTGTCGAAAGATGCCAGGCACTGGTACTTACCATCAGAGAAATCCATAGCCCCTGTCTTCTTCAACTCTTGTGGTCTGCATCTTGGCAAAAAGCTTTTCTGCTACGACTTGCAAGGAGAAACTGCCCCAGCAGAGCACCCTGGCCCAGAGCTTGTCCCTGAAACTTTTATTCGTTCTGCATTCAAAGGGCACTCCTCTTTCCTAGTTAACCTGCGAACTGCTATCAGATCACCATGCTCTCTACCCATTTCCCCCCAGCTAGTTCTACCAGTACAATAGTAGGAACAATATAGCCTCGCAAAGGCAAAAGATCTTGAGCAATTGTACAGTGCATACATGTAGCACAGATGCTGAAAAGCAGCAAAATTAATAACCTCACTTATTTTCTGTTCTGTGCAAATCACGGAAGGCAAAGATTGACACAGCAGAGCATCGGGTTTCTGTGCACACTGAAGGAAATTGCAAAAATCCAGCAGCTGCTCATTCCCAAACACAGGCAGCTGCATATACTCTTGCTTCTTGAAAACTTTAATGGTGCCCTTCTATGCTGCCTCTGCCATCGACTTCTCTGCATCTCAGAGCCTAAATGGAAGCGCAAGAATTTCCACGGAGGGCTGCAGGAGGACGAGGCAGAACTACAGGGAAGTTGTCCAGGAACATTTTCCATATGAATGCTAAGGAAAATCTATCAGGCCGGTGAGTGGCAAGCCACTGTCCTCCAGCAGTCTGAAAACTGTGCACACACAAGCCCACTGATTTGCCCCTTCTTTCTTCACCTATGGGAAGCTGCCGTGCTCTCAATCTCCCAGATGAGAAGAAGCGGTTACTTCACTTACAGAGCTCTGTGGCTGCAGCGGTGCACTCCAGTGTGCTGCTTCTGTCAAAAGACACCCAGCAGTGGTGCTTACTAACAGAGAATTCCAGAGCACCGTCTTCAAAATTCTTGTGGTGTGCATCTTGGTGAAAAGCATTTCAGCAAAGAGAAACTATGCCAGTAAAGCCCACTTTCCCCAGTCTTTCACCTGAAATTTGTTATTGCTGCACATTGAAGAAACAATACTTCATTGTTCACCTGCAAACTACTGTCCGATCACCACTGTTTCTGCCCGTTCCACCACATTTTTTACCAGTAGGAAAAATATACCCTCTCAAAGGCAAAAGATCTTGAGCGATGTAAAAGTGCATACGTGCACCACAGATGCTGCACAGTGACAAAGCTCAGCCTCCCTCAGCTTCAGTTTTGTGAAAATCACAGAAAACAAAGGATCATGCAGCTGAGCACCTGACTTTTGTGCTCACTGAAGGAAATTGCAAAAATGAGCAGCTGCTCATTCCCAAAAACAGACAGCTCCATATAGTCCTGCTTCTTGAAAACCTCAGCTGTGCCCATCATTTCTACCTCTGCCATCGACTTCTTTGCGTCTCAGAGCCTAAAGGGCAGCATAAGATTTTCCACAGAAGGCTACAGGAGGACAACAAGTAGAACATGAAAGTTGTCCAAAACTCATCCCCAACGAATGCTAGTGTGGATTGAATGCAGGCGAGTGACAAGCCTCCTTCCTTCAGCAGTTTAAAAGCTGTGCACAAATGCCAGTGGTGTGTGGCTTCGTTCTTCACCTCCTGGAAGCTGCTGCACTCTTTGTCTCACAGAGGCGAAGAAACGGCTTCTTCGCGCATAGAACATTGTGCCGGTTGCGGTGCGTCCAAAGCTAGGGTTCTGCCAAAAGTCACCAGGGACGGGCGCTCACCTTTGCACAGCTCCAGATCTTTGTATTCTGGGACTCTTGCCACCTGTGTCTTAACTAAAAGCTTTTCAACAATGTCTCGAAAGGAGAAACTGTGCCAGCACAGCAAACATCCCCTGATCTTGTCCGAGTAATTTGTCAAGTTCTTTGAAACTCACAGCCTAAAGGGAAGCATAAGATTTACCTCAGAGGCTTGCAAGTGTACAAGCAATTAGCATAGGAAGGATGTGCAAGATCTCCCCTTATCACTCTCCTGCCTTTTCCATTCACATTAACATTCGAATGGAAGGAGTTTTGGACAACTTTTTTCTGCTTCCCGCTAAAAACTATGCAGTGCTCCGTGCAACGTCTAGAACAATATCAGGAGATGTTTTCTGTACTGGCCCAGTTTCTCCTCAAAAGACATAGTGGAAAAGCTTTTTCCTAAGATGTAGGCGACAAGAGACGCTAAAGACGAAGATACGGAACTCTCCAAAGCTCAGCACCACTCCCAGGAATCCTTCGGCAGCAGACACGTTCCCGGAGTGCACCACGACCAACACAATGCTCTGTGCGCAAAGAAGCGGCTTCTTCACCGCCGGGGAACTGAAAGAGGAATGAGAAGCTTAAGACCTGATTGCCACAATTATGTAGTGGTTTGGGTGCTCCAGCTGGATTAATAGTGCCATTCCTTACTGCCAGTGTCGCTGCTGGTCAAGCTTTGAGTATGCTTAATAAGTTGGGACGCTGGTAAGGTCAGCTAGTTTAAATCAGATGCTCACTGACGTAGATACCATTAGACATGGCACACCGCAAAATAGAGCTTCTATCGATTTACTGTTGTTAGCACAAAGGCATGAGTGTGAGGATTTTGAAGGATTGTGTTGCATGGACCTCTCTGATCATTCTGCAGTCATTCACAGGAAACTCAAATAATGACAAGATAAGAAGAAGAAATTGTTCACAAATAAGTGGAGTATGCATGAATGGTTTGAGGGATGGGAAAGAAATGGATGGTTGAAAGATCTCCTAAAAGGAGCTTTGTTATTATTAGTATCACTATTATATTGTTTTGTTTTATTCCATGCGTCATGAAACCGCTGATCTTTTTGGAAAAAATACAGTGGAAAGAGTCTGGCTGGTGCAAGAAAAAGAAGGGGGAATTGTAGCAATGTATCTGAACCACTTAGACTACAGGGTGTACCAGCCATCCAGCCTGGAACTGTTCTTCTCAGAATTTTCTCAGGGCCCTCTGAAATTCATCAAGGTTATAAGACATAAGCCATGCTAAAATAAGAAAGAGAAGCTGGGAAACAAAATTCCAAGACCACAAGAACTCGATAACGTGGGGCAGCAAAAAGCCCGGACTGTAACCGTCTTCTGAGAGGTGCACGCAGAATGCATGGACAAGACAAAGGCACCAATAAGAAATGCGGGACAAGTGTGTGCATAGTTAGAATGTGTAGGTGCATCATGCCAATAACCAATGGCTTCTGCTTAATCCTCTTGGTCCATTGTCCAGGAGTCCTGAAATTCCCAAAAGGCATTCTTATTAAAAGGGCTCTGATTTTAGTGATAGAGTTACTTTCTAGATGATGATTACTGGGAATAGTTCTTTAAATTCTTCCCTTGCTGACATCAGTAAGTTTCGTCTTTTCCTGATTTTACTGGTGGCTATACATTAGTTATGAATAGAAGGGAATGAGTTTTAGAGATATGTTGTAAGAAAATATATTGGGAGCTCTGTTTCTGTTTCCATTGTCTAAGAAGGTCTCCTAAATTTTTTTGACTATTCATAGACCTCTGACTAGATTAGCATTTGTCTTTTATTGACCCCGTAAATTTTAGGCTACTAGGCTTGACCAATGAATGGAAAGGGGAAAGTCACAGAGCTTAGGTATTTCCCTTTTTAGCAACTTCTCAGTAGTAGGGACCTCTGTCCTCAAGTTTGTTACTTCAGCTAGCAGATTATGCTCACTCCAAAAGAAGATGACAAGGTTGCTTCCCTAAATGGTCCAATAATTCTTCCTACTTCTTTGTGCCTCTTTTGTATGACTGGATTTTGTATTACTGGAATTTGTTACAAAAAGTTGGATTAAATTGCATGATTCCTCTCCTGGGGGAAACAGAGTATTTTAGCCAAGATCATCCAGGCTATTGTCAACCTGAGATTGTCTGCATGGACAGGACACTTTATACACAGTAATTCCTGCTAATTCAAGTTCCAATTTTATGCTTGACAAACCAAACAGTAATCCTGCACCAGTAGGGAGGGACATTGAATTGGACTTTTTCCTCTTTAGAGGGAAGCTAATGAAAAAGTTTCACCAGAATCAGAGCAGGCTGTAAAACAAGAAAAGCCTCATGAAAACAGGCCAATCCTATCCCCTTAGTCTTGTTGGCATGATTGGACATGAATAAAATGTGTCACTCTGTGTTCCTGGGTATCACATCAGTAACAGGTACTTCAGCTGCTGTACTTCTCTCCTAAAGTTCAGAACAGAATCCAAGGAATTGTGATGCCATGATCACAATTCACCCTATGGTGCTGAAAGGTGAAAAAGGAGTGGAAGGTGCGTGGGTCAATTAACTTGAATGGCCTATGTAAATCAGCGGCCACTGATTTCCTGAAGGTTTCAACAGGTCAGTTGCCCATGTTTTTCTTGGGATGCTTTTTACCTTTCCCCATGAGATCAGCCTCTGCTTTCAAGCCTTTGCTTACATTTCAAGTATCTAGATGTCCTGGAAATGTGGTGTCTTTATTATCACATCATTATTCCCTTCAAAGGGTTGTTTGCCTCAAGTCCCATTTTTTCTGGTTTTCTGCTAGTTCATTGTCATATGGCAGCAGGTAAATCGTAAGAGCAAGTACACAATCTATCGCTTTTCTTTTGATTTGGCCTGTCTAGAAAATGGAATGACTGAACATCTCCGACAGCATAGGTAATAGTTAAAAGTTAGGGTTGTTGTCCTGTCCTACACCTCCCAACACGCTTCTCTCTGGAATGTTACTCAGGGATTACACATAAAGGCCCACCCTGAAAATTACATTGCAGATACTTTGCAATAAGTGCAGCTTAGCAGCTAGAGATGATAACGTGGGTTAAATAGCATTCCTTCTGCAGTGAGGGAAACGCTGTCTATGCAGACACACTCAATAAAGGTTACCATGGCTTAGCTACTGTCCTAAAGTAATTGTGCATTTTTAATCTTCCCAAGAAGGAAAATTCAAGCTCCTTCATTGCTTTCTGCTGGAGTCCCAAGAGAATTTCAGTGTGCTTTTTGTCATTTACAGCTGTCACTGCTTAGCTCTTGAACATGAGACTCCCTCATGACTGATGAAAGTTGTCTAGTTAAGAGTGAGTCAAAGACATGGTCCTGCTCTAGAAGGAGATGAGAAGTTTTCTGCAGTCTTTGTCATCTCTACTGTTTGTGATTTCAATACAAAACCAGTAGGAAGTTTTCTGAAGGCAGTCCAGAAGCTGGCAATATGGACAGCTTACAACGGAACACTTGCTTCAGTGCTACCAGGTGATAATAGAAAGGACTTAAAAAATTTAAAAGGGCAAACAAAGCAGCTGGAAGGAAAAGAACATGAACCATTATTCCATTTTTCTAGTATATCCTTCTTTAAATCATCATTTTCATGCAGTTTCACCACTTGCATTAGTATCCCTGAAGAGGAATCTGAGACAGAATAAACTTTTTAATGGAGTAGAAGTGACAAACGCAGGACAAGTTGCCTTTTTTGCCATCAAATATGAGTTATGCTTAAGCTACCCTTTGTTTAAGGTTCTTAGCCTACACCAAGAATTCCACTCATGATTGAGCAAATTTTACTATCATGATTGACTAAATTTTATTCATAATTGAGTAAATTTTACGGGCCTGACGGCATTGAAACTTTTCAAGGAAAGCTCTGAATAGCAATGTTTGTCTAAAAATACAGTTTTATCTCTTGTATTTGTGAAGCAGGTAAGCCTTTTGCTGTCAGCAGTGTTGCTTAACCTTTGATATCATATCCCTCTTCATATCTTTATTCTGCTTAATCTACTTTAGAATGGGCACGTGGAATAAGACTACTTTTCCTTTTTGAAAGCTAATGTCATTTGACCTACTTCCAGCAAATAATTCATTAATTGCAAGTCCCCAGCTAGCATCTTTTCGGCATATTCTAACCTTCTAAAGAAGTAACAAAAGCACTCTCCAATACTTGACTTTCTTAAGCACACCAAATGCTTCCCTCCTTTGCAGTTGGCATCTCTAAAATGAACCACATGTCTGCAGTATTTTAACATGCGCCATCTTTAGCCAAGTCATTCATAACAAACAAAAAGCAGTCCCTTCAATTCAGAAATAGTTTTCAGTTGTTCTTGAATATACAAAACATACCCTTGCCGTACACATTGCATGCAGATTGAATGGTTGTGAAAGCAAACCCTATGTTTCTCTTGTGATAGAAGGGTTTTCCACAGTTTTCCACAATTGTTCCTGGCACAGTTTTCTACTGATGTGACTGTTAGAAAACTTGAAGGTACTTCTAAGGTACTGTAGTAAGCAGAAAAGGAGGAGAGGTTGTGCCTTATTTCTGGTTTTCTTTTTGGATTTCTTCCTCTTGCTCTTTTCCATGTCACCTTTCTAGATATTGTGACTTAGATTGGTAGTTTACTATGCTGTGTTTTCTGTCGGGAATTCTTGTAAATTCCGAAAGGAACCCAACTGATGAACATGCATCTTGTTATGATTTGCTAGCTGCATAGAAAATCTTCCTGCTGCTCTAAAATGCTTTGATTTGATACGCATTTTTATCACCATTCAAATGAAAAGAGAACGGTTCCTCTAGTCACTGCTTTTGTACTAGATTCAGTTCAATGTGCGCTAAGGGTGCAAAAAAGTCCTGCTGGAAGAAAGGATCTGCATAGAAATTGACCAAGACACGTGCTACATGGGTCTTGGAAAGGTTTGAAGTTTCTCCACCCTTCTGGCAGTCTGTCTTTACAGCAAGACTTCAGGAGGGCTTTTGCTAGCATTTCTTTGACAGAAAGCAAGAACAAAGCAAGCAAAATGGAACAGCAAAAGAAGATAGCAGCAAAAGGTCTCCTTTTCTGTTTGATTTAGAAGTTTTTATTTTTTTGTTGCTTGCTACTTGTGTTTCATAGTTCTATTGTAAAATTTCTGTTTATTATTTGTTGAAGACCTATTCTTACTAAACTGAAGCATTGTTATATTACGGTACAGTAACTTAATGCTGTGAAAACCCAATTTTTGAAAGAGATATGATTTACTTTTGGCAACAGTTATAAGTTATTGTTTGAAAAACTCTGGTTGATTTTAAGGCTTTAATTTAAAAGGGATGGAAGGGTAGATATAAGTTTAATTGTGTCAGGAATTCACGTCTTAAAAAAGGAACTCACTAGGCTGCGGCAAAATGTCTAGTATGGACAACATTGTAACTAGACTAGTGAAGAGATTTTTGCTTTTATTTCTAGCACATAAGTCTCAAAATACAAAAAGGAGACCAGACAGCTCACTGATCTACACTAAAAAGTTTCTCTTGGCAGGGCTCATACAGCAATACATAAAATTATCTCAGTCTACATTTTCAGCTAATCACACACAGAAAACACATATTGACAAGCATTCTATTTAATCTTATAAAACATACGTAATGGTAGTTAGAACAAAGACTAGTTCATAAGAGACAAAGAACAGAGTTCTGTTCATGCTAATCTTCTGAAGATATACATTAAATAACTTTGTTGCTATCTTAAAGCTAATTCTACAGAGGCTTATTGTTGTTTGTCATGTCTACTGCTTGGGAAACTTTTCTGCTTGCATGGGAAACTTTTCTGCTTGCATGGGAAACTTTTCTGCAATGCTAACAAAACTCCAATCTAAGGCCTACATACATTTTTTGAACCATTTCTTAAAAATCCTCTAACCTTATGAATTCCAACAAAAGGCACATTAATCTGTTAATCTGTTAATCATGCATTGATGGGGTATACCATCTATGCATGCCGCTGGCAAAACTATATACAATCACGAGGGGAGATGGGACATCCGGACCAGTGACATGAGCTATTTCTTCAGCACATCAGTCTCAGCACATTGTTAGACCATGGAGACAGGATGTTAAGAGCTCGCTGATGCACAGGGAATGCCAAGGGGGGGGGGGTGACATTACAGCATAGCCTAAAAGCATCTCGGCCGAGATTTCAGCCAATCACAATTAGAGCAACACATATTGACAAGAATTCTATCCAATTATATGAAACACATGTGATAGTAGGTAAAAAAAAGAATGGTTCATAAGAGACAAAGACCAGAGATACATTCATACTAACCTTCTAAAGAGAAACATTAAAAAACCTTGTTGAAATCCATAAACCATTTCCACAGAGGTCTATTGTTATTTGTCACCCATGCTCTACTGCTTAGGAAACTTTTTTGCTGTATTTGCAATGCTAACAAAACTTCTGCCTGAGGCCTACTCTTTTGAACCATTTCCTCCAAACCCTCTAACTTGATCAATTCCAGCATATGCATCCGAATCAATGGGGACTCCAGACAAAGGAGCAAATGCAGATGAATTTCAGGGAAGGAAATCAGTGCAGAGCTAACTGCAGTCCCTCGACTTCACAAGAAATGATGTCCGGTAATCCCAACCAGAAAGAAATAGAACTCCATTTTCAAATGGGTTGCCATCTATGGTCCTCTCTTCTTCCGAGATGAAGGAACTGTGTTTTGAATCAATCTTCAAGATGGGATGGCTAAAGACCTTAGATGCCTCCAATTTTATTTTTTTTTTCCAGAAGCAACTGTCTCAAAACCTCTTCCAAGCTGACTTTTTCCCTTAAGATGCCATCATTTAAAAGAGCACCTTTTCATTTACCAGGCTATTTCAAACATCATTTACGAATTTAGACTAAAAGTAACACTTTTCCTAGTAGTCTTTCATTTTTTGCAGTGCTAACATAGGTAGCAAAGAAGAGAACAGACCACAGCTCTTTCTGGAGCATCTTGAACAAATGCCCTTGCTTATGCTGTAATCATTCACTTCACCAAAATACCTAATGATGAAGCAAAGCTTGTTTACATGGCAATGAATGGGTGTGATTTCTCAAGTAGAATTGGTATCACATAGATGATACTTGGCAAAGAGCAAATGAAGGGGTTTCCTTCAGCTCTCAGACTGATGTTCCATGTGGGTAATTGAGAGAAAAGATAACAAGAAGGATATTTTTTAACATGTGAACTTAATTACACCCCTACCATGGGCATCTGAATCTTAGACAGTGTCTGATTTAGAAAAAAATCAAGAATGATCACAGTTGAAAGAAAGATAGGATCATAAACCCTTTGCTGATGGAATGTAGCTTATTCATTGCTTGAAATGAAGCAGGTAGACAGGACATATGAAATACGTTTTTTGTGGATCAAACATTTATTTTCTAAAGTGATGCTGACAGATGGTGAACTCACCAACTTAGATATTGCCAGTAGACAAGGTTGCATCACTTGCTCCATCAAGTTATGCCTCGGAATCATCATCCAAGGGGATTTTCCCTGCATCTGTGAAAAGGTGCCTACCTTTTTCACAATATTTTTGCAGCAGCATTGGTAGGCCTGATCAGCTGGTAAGGAGGGTGAATTAGCAGCAGCAGCAGCAAGGTGACTGGCCAGGAGAATTTGCTTCAATGCATTTTGATCTCCTGGATCTTTTGAAGATCTGCTTCAGCCCTGTTTGTCAAACACCACCTTGAAAGGCTGCTAAACAATTGTTCAGGCTATGGATCACATGAAGAAATACTTTCTGGTGTCCGTACTGGGCCATATGCTCTTTCTTCTCTCCCTCAGCTTCTCCATCACCTCTCATCTCTTTCACATCAGCTATCTTCAAGGTCCACAGGCTACTTTTCACAGAATCTTCAGGCCTGATGCAGTAAGAATGATGAATAGAACAGAGCCGGGATCAATTTTCCACTTTGGATGAAATGCATTCTGCACACACATCCAAGGAGAAGGTGTTGCCCCGATGCCCAGAAAAACTTCCGCTACTACTAGTGCTCTACGTCAACCACAACTTAGTCTGAAAGAAAAGCTTTTTCTCTGAGAGCATCTGAGAGGTTGGCATGAAGCACTGATAGCTGACATATGCAATTTTGAATAGGAGAGGAAAAAGAAAATGGCAAGAAATTTTTCATTTTACTGGTTTCAATTTTAAATTCCGTGCACTTTTTCAAAACTTGTCAGCTCAAATGCCCATCAACATCTTTTAGTCATCTGTAAGTCAGTATTCATCTAAAATGTGCTTCAAATCAAAAGAATTTCAAATTTGCACTCCAAGTTTCTATGCCTAGATTTATGATTTCCTACACAGATTAGATGAAAGGAAGGCCTTTTTTACTGTGGGAGTGCTGGAACACTGGAACAGGTTGCCCAGAGAAGTTGTGGCTGTCCCATGCCTGAAAGTACTCAAGGTCAGCTTGGACGGGGCTTGGAGCGGCAACAAAGGAGAATCTTGATGGTAGAGAAACAAAGTTGGACTATAGAAGAAACTGGGATTGAAGGATAGGAGCAAGTTTTCTCTCAGCTCTTGGGGTCAATTCAAAGTTGTACAAAATGACATTTATCTGTGATTTTCACTACTGTAACAGAAAGCTTCATGAAAACTGTACAGAAGATAGCAAATTTTAAAAGAGATAAGAATTACAGCATAAAATCCATGGGATGGGTTACAGCATGAGACACTCTCTAAGAGAAAATCTCTGTGTTTCAGCACCTCATCATGGTAAGATTTCATGAAGTGCCAAAGAAGGCAGCCAAATATCATTTGGGACATTATTTACTGGAGTTCAGCCTGGCCATCAGTAGGAATTGGGTTTGAACATCATGTAGATATACCACACACACTTTCCCTTCACTGAAAACTTACTGTTTACAACGCATAAGCAATTGAGGACCAAAATTGATTGAAAGCATCTTCAACATGTCAAGTATTTCATTGGAGATGATCTGTGATCCAAATACTTCTTCCACCTTAGAGAGAAACAGAACAATTCTTCCATATCATGATGGTTTAAAATTCTATCAAGCAATGTTTTGTGCTGAAAAGATCTCACCTATTTTTTTCTATTTTTCAAAGAAAATATTCCTAGACATACAACACGTTAGAACTAAGTAATTTTAAAGAAACAAATGAAATGAAAATATTTTGTAAATAGAATGAAATGAAAAGCTCTGCTTTAAATAGGAGCTAAATGTTCAACAGAATTTTTGTACCAGGCATTTGAATTATTGCACCAGCTCTTTTGCCCAGAAAGAGAGGCATTTAGCATTTCAGTCTTTTCCAAGGTATTCATGATCTGCTATGCTGATCTCTGTGTGTGCCTAGGTGTGTGTGGAAGGGGGGGCATGTGAAGGGGAGTGTGTATGTTTGCTTAACTCTTGTTGTGGCAGATTCATGCCTCAGCTCCACATTTTGTTTTAGAAAGGTCACACAGAGTGGATATGAAGTTTACTATCAACAAGAGATCAATTCCCAAATCATCCATTTGACTCTACCTTATAAATCATGTGCTTTGTTGCATATTTTATCACACATACTTTCAAGCCAGATGGAGGAAGGAGAATGTGGGAATCCCTCCACCGTCTTGCGACTTTTATGCAAGTAGGTTTTCAAGAAAATCATCATTTCTCATTTAAATATGTCTGGAACAGGCATGATGGTGGTGTCAAGCTGTTGGAGTTTTTGTTGCTGGGAGAAGTTGTACAAAAGGATTGGTTTTTACATTGACCAGTTAGTGAAACCAGCGCAGGAATGCATTGGAAATTCAACTGGGGGTTCCTTTTCCCCGCAGACTACTTCTAGAAGGAGCTTGTACACTGAAGCTGACTCTTTTGCTCTCTTTTTGTTTCTTTCCTATTTTCTTGGCTTCTTTGCCACTATCTAGACAAATTTGCAACTTTTTTCCCAACTCAAATGGTTTCAATAGTCTGATAGTGATAATACATTTTTACAAGGAATTTTTAAAATCTTTCCTCGAGTTCAGAAAGTCAAGGACTTAGGTCTTTTTCTTCCCTTATCACTATTGCAATGAAATTGATAAATAAAGACCAACTCTTTCTTTTTGTTTTTAACCCAAGTAGATGATTCCCATCCATTAATCCATTTTGTGGACCAATATTTGCCATTCTGATAGAAGTTGTCACTTCTTAACAATAGACATTCTGTGACTATGTTGACAACACTTTGGGTGAAGATCCTAACTGATCTTAGATACACATAGGGAGAAATTTGCTCAGCCAGTGTCAGTCTAAAGCACACGTATCAGAACATCTTTCTATAGCTGGGAATTTTCCCATGAAAGGGATTCAGTTAGGGTAGAAACACTTGTCCCAGAGTTTTACATTCTTATTGAACACTGCTTAAGGAACTTAGATCCCATGTCCATTTGGATCTCTGTCTGCACAGAACTTTGTCATGCCAGTGCTTGAAATGCATCTCGAAGAGAATTCACTAGCACAGAATGAATGAGGGTGGAAGGGGTTGGTGGGGCTAACCAGGCCCAACCCCCCTGCTTAAACCAGGATACCTAGAGCCTCTTGCCCAGGATTCTATCTGGGTGTACTTTTAATGTCTTCAAAGATCCAGGCTCCACAGTCTTTCCGGGCAGTCTGTGCCGTGGTTCAGTCACCCTCACAGTAAAAAAATAATTTGCTGATGTTCAAAGGCAATCTCCTGTATTTCAGAGTGTGCCCACTGCCTCTTGTCTTTTCACTCAGCATCACTGAAAAGACACTGGTTCCCTCCCCTTTGCACTATTGCTTCCAGTATGTATGTGTGCTGCCGTGTAGAGAAATGTCAAAAACCTCCCTGAAGCCCAGGCAGACAATATTCCCTTCATCTACCAGTCAAGTTGATCCATCAGAGGAGTTTAAAAAGATGTTCAGCATGAAATTCCCCTGGAAAATCCATGCTGACTACATTGGTTTGCCGTCCTTCATGTGCCTGGCAAGGCTTTCCAGGAATAGCTGCTCCATCAACTCCCTGGGGATAAAAAAGAGGCTGGCTGGTTTGGACTCTTCCGAGTGCTCCTAATTGCTTTTTTGAAGATGGGTGTCACTTGCTTTCATCCAGTCTTAGCTCCGGAGAACTCCGAACCTTCGTCATTAGCGTGTCTTCTCGTCTACATCTTAGCAAAAAGCTTTTCCACTATGTCTAGAAAGGGGAAACTGTGGAGCACAGAAAACATCTCCCATCATGTTCTAGAAGTTGCACGGAGGTCTGCCAAGTGTTTGGCAAGAAGAGGAAGAAAGTTGTCGGAAACACTTTCCAATCGAATGTTCATGTTATTGGAAAAGGCAGGAGAGTGGGAAGGTACTGTTTTCTATCAGATTGCAACCAGCGCACAGACTCCCAGTGTTGTACAGCTTCCTTCTTCACCTGTCCGAAGCTGCCGCTCTCTCCGGCTCCCGGAGGTGAAGAAGCGGCTTCTTTGCGCAAAGACGATTGTGCTGGTCACAGTGCTCTCCGCAGCGCGGCTTCTGACGAAAGGCGACCGGGAGAGGCGCTTAGCTCCGGAGAGCATTGTCCCTTCGTCTTTAGCATCTCTTCTCGTCTACATCTTAGCAAAATGTTTTTCCGCCATTTCTAGCAAGGGGACACTGTGCCAGCACAGAAAACATCTCCCATCATGTTCTAGAAGTTGCACGGAGGTCTGCAGATTGTTTGGCAAGAAGAAAAATAAAGTTGATTCAAAATACCTTCCAATTGAATGTTCCTGCTTTTGCAAAAGGCAGGAGAGTGGGAAGGTACTGTTTTATGTCAGTTTGCAAGTGGCGAACACAATCCCAATGCTGTGCACCTTGCTTCTTCGCCTTTTCGAATCTGCCACTCTCTCCGGCTCCCGGAGGCGAAGAAGCGGCTTCTTCGCGCAAAGACGATTGTACCGGTCACAGTGCTCTGCAGAGCGCAGCTTCTGACGAAAGATGCCCGGGAGCGGCACTTTCCCAAGATGAGCTCCATACCTTCGTCTTTAGAGTCTCCTGTCGTCTGCATCTTAGGAAAAAGCTTTTCCGCTATTTCTGGCAAAGAGAAACTGTGCCAGCACAGAAAACATCTCCCATCGTGTTCTAGAAGTTGCACGGAGGTCTACAGAGTGTTTGACAAGAAGAGAAAGAAAGTTGTCCAAAACACTTTACAATCGAATGTTCATGTGATTGGAAAAGGCAGGAGAGTGGGCAGGTATTTTTTTCTATCAGTTTGCAAGTGGTGCACAAAATCCCAGTGTTGTGCAGCTTCCTTCTTCACCTTTCCGAAGCTGCCACTCTCTCCGGCTCCCGGAGGCGAAGAAACGGCTTCTTTGCGCAAAGACGATTGTGCCGGACCAGTGTTCTCCGAAGAGAGGCTACAGCCGAAAGATGCCCGGGAGTGGCACTTACCCAAGAGGAGCTCCGTGCCTTCGTCTTTAGCGTCTCTTCTCCTCTACATCTTAGCAAAAAGCTGTTCCACTATGTCTTGCAAGGAGAAACTGCGCCAGAACAGAAACATCTCCCATCGTGTTCTAGAAGTTGCACGGAGGTCTGCAGAGTGTTTGGCAAGAAGAAAAAGAAAGTTGTGGAAAACACCTTCCAATCGAATGTTCATGTGATTGGAAATGGCAGGAGAGTGGGAAGGTACTGTTTTCTATCAGTTGGCAAGCTGCACACACAATCGCAGTGTTGTGCAGCTTCCTTCTTCACCCCTCCGAAGCGGCCGCTCCCTCCGGCTCCGGGAGGCGAAGAAGCGGCTTCTTCGCGCAAAGACGATTGTGCCGGACCAGCGTTCTCCAGAGCGCTGCTTCTGCCGAAAGACACTCGATAGCGGCGGTTATCTCCGGGGAGCTCCATACCTTCACTTTTAGCGGCTTTTGTCGTCTACATTTTAGCAAAAAACTGTTCCACTATGTCTAGCAATGGGAAACTGTGCCAGCACAGAAAACATCTCCCATCGTGTTCTAGAAGTCGCATGGAGGTCTGCCGAGTGTCTGCAAAAAGAAAATTAGGTTGTCCAAAACATTTTCCAATTGAATGTTCATGTGATTGGAAAAGGCAGGAGAGTGGTAAGGTACTTTTTTCTATCAGTTGGAGAGCGGCGCACACAATCCCAGTGTTGTGCAGCTTCCTTCTTCACATTTGCGAAGCTGACACTCTCTCTGGCTCCCGGAGGCGAAGAAGCGGCTTCTACACGCAAATACCATTGTGTTGGTCACAGTGCCCTCCGGATCGCGGCTTCTGCCAAAAGATGCCCGGGAGCGGCGCTTAGCTCCGGGGAGCTCCGAACCTTCATCATTAGCGTGTCTTCTCGTCTACATCTAAGCAAAAAGCTTTTCCACTATGTCTAGAAAGGGGAAACTGTGGAGCACAGAAAACATCTCCCATCGTGTTCTAGAAGTTGCACGGAGGTCTGCCAAGTGTTTGGCAAGAAGAGGAAGAAAGCTGTCAGAAACACTTTCCAATCGAATGTTCATGTTATTGGAAAAGGCAGGGGAGTGGTGAAGTACTGTTTTCTATCAGTTTGCAAGCGGCGCACACAATCCCAGTGTTGTGCAGCTTCCTTCTTCACCTTTCCGAAGCTGCTGCTCTCCCAGGCTCCTGGAGGCGAAGAAGCGGCTTCTTCGCACAAAGACGATTGTGCCGGCCCAGTGTTCTCCAGAACGCTGCTTATGCCGATAGACGCCCAAGAGCGGCGGTTAGCTCCGGGGAGCTACATACAATCGTCTTTAGCGTCTTTTGTCGTCTACATTTTAGCAAAAAACTGTTCCACTATGTGAAGCAATGGGAAACTGTGCCAGCCCAGAAAACATCTCCCATCGTGTTCTAGAAGTTGCACGGAGGTCTGCCAAGTGTTTTGGCAAGAATAAAATTAGGTTTTCCAAAACACTTTCCAATCCAATGTTCATGTTATTGGAAAAGGCAGGAGAGTGGGAAGGTACATTTTTCTATCAGTTTGCAAGCCGCGCACACAATCCCAGTGTTGTGCAGCTTCCTTCTTCACCTTTGCGAATCTGCTGCTCTCTCTGGCTCCCGGAGGCGAAGAAGCGGCTTCTTCGCGCAAAGACGGTTGTGCCGGTCACAGTGCTCTCCAGGGCGCGGCTTCTGCTGAAAGGCACCCGGGAGAAGCGCTTAGCCCATTGGAGCTCCGTACCTTCCAAGCCCATTTTTAGGTGCGACAAACCAATTGGTATACCTGCAGCAGTACGGTGGGACATTGAACTGGACTTTCTCCTTTTAGAGAGAAGCTAATGAAAAAGTTTCACCGGAATCAGAGCAGGCTGTAAAACAAGAAAAGAGTCATGAAAATAAGCCAGCCTTATCCTCTTAGTCTTGCTTGTTGTGGTTGGCCAAGAATGAAATGTGTCAACTCAGGGTATCACATCAGTAACAGGTACTTCAGCTGCTGTACTTCTCTCCTAAAGTTCAGAACAGAATCCAAGGAATTGTGATTCCATGGTCTCAATTCACCCTATGGTGCCAGAAGGTGAAAAAGGATTGGAAGGTGCACGGGTCAATTAACTTGAATGGCCTAGGTAAATCAGCGGCCACTGATTTCCTGAAGGCTTCAACAGCTCAGTTGCCTATGTTTTTCTTGGAATTGTTTTAATCTTTGGTCATGTTTTCCTTGGGATTCTTTTACCCTTTCCCCATTAGTTCAGCCTTTGCTCTCAAGGCTTTGATGACATTTCAAGTATCCTGGAAGCCTGGAAATGTGTTGTCTTTATTGATCACATCATTATTCCCTTCCAAGGGTTGTTTGCCTCAAGTCTCAGTTTTGCTGGTTTTCTGCTAGTTGATTGTCAGAGGGCAGCAGGTGTTTTGTAAGAACAAGTACACAATCCCAGAGCTTGCTTTTCTTTTGATTTGGCCGGTCTAGAAAATGGAATGAGTGAACATCTCTGAGAGGCTTTTCTCTCCCCATTAGGTTTCACTGGAAGGGCAGATGCAAATCGTCTACCAAGAGTCTTGGCACAGAAGAAAGTAGTGGTTTGCTGCTGCATCTAGCTAGAAGCTTATAAAAGGAAGGCCTTGGGCTGAGGCCCATTACTTTGGCTAAGCAGAAAAGGACGGTGGGAAGGTGAGGCAGCTGAATTAGAGGTAGATCAACAAGTTCTAGAACCGTCGTGTGTTCACAGCGTGGTGCATGGTGGTTGGTTGAATTGTGTTTGTTATGGCTTAAAGCTATGGAACTGATAAAGGCCTGAGTGTTTCAAAAGCCTGGTTTTTGCAAGAAAGCAGCTCTCCTTTGCATCTGCCTGGGGACTCTGCATCACCACGGACCCTCACTCCCAGTTTGCCAAGGAGATGATCAGTAGGAATGGTGCAGAGCTGCTGTGTGCATCTGAATGGAATGGCAGAGAGTGAAGCGCTGGACATTTCTGGCTTTAGTACAATGCTGCTGCATTGGTGCCAGTTTAGTTGGTTTTCCATCAGTGGCCTTTCTGTCTAGAAGTACACTGCCCAGAGTCTTTCTAGCATTTGATGCCATTTCCTTCCTGTTGTTTTCATACCTTCCTTCAGTTGAAAGGATGATACAACCTTTACATTTTGAAGATCCCTGTTAGGAAACACTATGACAGAGGAGTCATCGCTCCCTTTCCTTCTGCCTCCTTTGTCATTTTCAGAGACTCATTTCAAATTTCTGCTAATGTCAAGAAGAATACTGAGACTACTTAGCAGGGTTGACACTCTCAGCTGCTTTCCTCTTTCATACTGCTTCATACTGGATGTGACTTCAAGGCCTCGTTTTGTCATCTGCATTTTGCTGTGATCCAAAGCTAAATATTCCAGGCCTGTGAACACAAAAAGAACTCTTAGTCTTTTGCAAGAACTACCCCTAGGAGGATTTATGTTCAGTTTGGTTTCTACTGTGTTTCAGGAAAAAGGAGATTGTACTCTCTTCTTGTGTACTCTCTTCTTGTGCTCTCATTTCCCTCTCTCTGACTTGCATGCCCTAGTTAATCTACCGGCGTGACTCATTTGGCATCATCTCATGGTGCAAATTCTGCATAGTTTCATGTCCTTACAAATGCCAGTTGCCAAGGAACCTATCTAACCATTCAAGGGGCAAAGAATTGTAGGGCTGGCAAGTTCAGGTGCTGAAACTGTAAGTCATGCCGTATCAAAGTGACAGAGCAAATCAATTGATCTAGGACTTTCAGCTGGACACCTCTGAGAACAGCAGCTTGTCAGCGATGACACAGCCATCTTCCTAGCTGTATTCCAGAAAGAGGAAAGGGACACCTTCAATGGTTAATATGTTTGGCATGAGAAAACAGCAAGAAATGTACCACAAAATACTTGAGTCAGATCAAGTGCGTTTCTCTAGTGAGAATTTTGCACTTGTTTTTTCTTGTCTGTGCCTTTACTTTTCACAGAAGACAGAGGAGCATTTCATTATTATTGTTCTTTGGTTTTCTTTTGTTGGCTTCCCTCTTTCCACCTGCAATTAACAAATTTGCCTTTCTTTACTGGCTTCTCTTTCTTTACTTCTAGAAGTGTACATGAGGTCATCCAACCTTATCATCAATGTTCTCAGACAGTGGAGAGAAGTAGAAGGTACAGCTAAATGGATAAAACAAACCCACAAAAATAGACAGGTTTTTACAGTCTTCTGTGAGAACATTAGGACACAAGATGTCTTTGAACTGAGTAATGCTCTATTGACTTAACTTTTAGTCCACTCGTTACTATTATTACACCTGTTTGGCCTTTAGTACAGAGCCTTGGAACTAATCCAGCCCAATATTTTGGCTAATTTTGTTTTCTTTCCAGTGAGGACTTTGTTTCTTAAGGGATAGTCCAGAGAAAGAGCGTCCACGGTAGAGTTATGGGTCATAAATTCTGGTACAGTTTGTGCTGGTAATACGTCTAGGAAAGAAAGGTTTGAC
This sequence comes from Melozone crissalis, assembly GCF_028551555.1. Taxonomy (NCBI): domain Eukaryota; kingdom Metazoa; phylum Chordata; class Aves; order Passeriformes; family Passerellidae; genus Melozone; species Melozone crissalis. Next base: position 11,639,035 of record NW_026535819.1, on the reverse strand, counting down.
ATCTTTTTTGACTTTCAAATGGAACCATTATTTGAAATAGTTAAAATTCAGGGGTGTCTATTACAGCGCCTGAGTGGGTCACTGCTGGTGAGAGAGAGACGAGAATCTTGTTTCTTGATCAGAAGGCTGGATTTATTGATATATGAAATATAATACATAATTACTATACTAAATAGAATAAAGAGAGAAGTTGCAGATGCTTGCTACAGCTAAGAATAGAAAAGAAAGAATCCAAAACAAAGTTGTGTCCAGGGACTCAGTCCCCTGGCTTGCACTGGTGATTGGCCCTTAATTATAAACATAGAAAATGAGCCAATCAAGAAACCCCTGTTACATTCCACAGCATCTGATAATAATTGTTTACCTTGTCTTCTGAGGCCTCTGGCCTCCCAGAAAATGCCGAAATCTGAAAGAAAGGATTTCTGAGAAAAAATGTCTGCGACAGGTGTCATCCTATTTTCTCCTCCACCCACGCCCCCAACATAGTTCTCTCTGGAATGTTACTCAGGGATTACACGTAAAAGCCCACCCTGTAAAATACATTGCAGATACTTTGCAATAAGTGCAGCTTAGCAGCTAGAGATGATAACGTGGGTTAAATAGCATTCCTTCTGCAGTGATGGAAACTCTGTCTATGCAGACATACTCAACAAAGATTACGATGGCTTAGCTCCTGTGCTCAAGTTAATGTGCATTTTAGAACTTGCCAAGAAGGTGAATTCAACCTCCTTCATTGCTCTCTGCTGGAGTCCCAAGAGAATTTCAGTCTGATTTTTGTCATTTACAGCTGTCACTGCTTAGCTCTTGAAGATGAGACTCCCTCATGACTGATGAAAGTTGTCTAGTTAAGAGTGGGTCAAAGACATGGTCTTGCTCTAGAAGGAGATGAGAAGGTTTCTGCAGTCTTTGTCATCTCTACTGCTTGTGATTTCTATACAAAACCAGTGGGAAGTTTTCTGAAGGCAGTCCAGAAGCTGGCAATATGGACAGCTTACAACGGAACACTTGCTGCAGTGCAACCATGGTGACACCAGAAAGGACTTCAAAAATTTAAAAGGGCAAATAAAGCAGTTGGAAGGAAAAGAACATGAACCATTATTCCATTTTTCTAATCTATCTTTCTTTAAATCATCATTGTCATGCAGTTTCGCGGCTTGCGTTGGTATCCCTCCAAAGGAATCTGAGACAGAGTAAGCTTTTTCATGGAGTAGAAGAGAGAAACGCAGGCCAAGTTACCTTTTTTGCCATCAAATACCAGTTATGCTTGAACTACCCTTTGCTTAAGGTGCTTAGCTTACACTAAGAATTGATTAGCACGTTTTGATGTGAGCAAATTTTACTGTCATGACCGAGTAAATTTTGATGTCACTCAGAATTTTACTGTCGTCTGAATAGCAATGTTTGTGTCAAAATAGTATTTTGTCTCCTGTATCTGAAGCAGGTAAGCCTTTTGCTCTCAGCACTGTTGCTTAACCTTGATGTCATATCCCTCTTCATATCCCTCTTCATATCTTTATTCTGCTTAATCTACTTTAGAATGGGCACGTGGAATAAGACTACTTTTCCTTTTTGAAAGCTAATGTCATTTGACCTACTTCCAGCAAATAATTCATTAATTGCAAGTCCCCAGCTAGCATCTTTTCGGCATATTCTAACCTTCTAAAGAAGTAACAAAAGCACTCTCCAATACTTGACTTTCTTAAGCACACCAAATGCTTCCCTCCTTTGCAGTTGGCATCTCTAAAATGAACCACATGTCTGCAGTATTTTAACATGCGCCATCTTTAGCCAAGTCATTCATAACAAACAAAAGCAGTCCCTTCAATTCAGAAATAGTTTTCAATTGTTTTTGAATATACAAAACATACCCTTACCGTATGCATTGCATGCAGATTTAATGGTCGTGAAAGCAAACCCTATGTTTCTCTTGTGATAGAAGGGTTTTCCACAGTTTTCCACAATTGTTCTTGGCACAGTTTTCTACTGATGTGACTGTTAGGAAACTTGAAGGTACTTCTAAGGTACTGTAGGAAGCAGAAAAGGAGGAGAGGTTGTGCCTTATTTCTGGCTTCCTTTGGTTTTCTTTTTACTTTTCTTCCTCTTGCTCTTTTCCATGTCACCTTTCTAGACATTGTGATTTAGATTGGTAGTTTACTATGCTGTGTTTTCTGTCGGGAATTCTTGTAAATTCCGAAAGGAACCCAACTGGTGAACATGCATCTTGTTATGATTTGTTAGCTACATAGAAAATCTTCCTGCTGCTCTCAAATGCTTTGATTTGATATGCATTTTTATCACCATTCAAACGAAAAGAGAACGGTTCCTCTAGTCACTGCTTTTGTACTAGATTCAGTTCAATGTGCGCTAAGGGTGCAAAAAAGTCCTGCTGGAAGAAAGGATCTGCATAGAAATTGACCAAGACACGTGCTACATGGGTCTTGGAAAGGTTTGAAGTTTCTCCACCCTTCTGGCAGTCTGTCTTTACAGCAAGACTTCAGGAGGGCTTTTGCTAGCATTTCTTTGACAGAAAGCAAGAACAAAGCAAGCAAGCAAGAAAGCAGAAAGCAAGCAAAATGGAGCAGCAAAAGAAGATAGCAGCCAAAGGCACACTATCCCCTCTGTTATTTATCATTGTCGAAACAAATTTTTTCTCGCCATGTTGCATAAAATATCTTCGTAGAGCTAAAGACTAAAAAAATGCATCTCAGTTCTGGATTCATTAAAAGCAAAGCCATCTGTTGACAGAAGTGCCCAGCGTGATGTTGGGAACTCCTAGCTGTTTTCAGTATGCTGTCTGGTGAACTGCATTTTTGGTGGACTTTACTTGCGTGTCTGTAAGGTGGGGAGTTTATGTGCGGCCTTGAGCCCTGAGAGTACCATGGGCACAGAGACCCATCGTGTAGCTCTCTGACCAGCCACAGCACACTGAGGCATGGTGGATTACTCCCAGAGTTCTCGTGTAGAAAGGTTTTCTGCCCCCATGAAGGACAACACGTCCATTTTCTTGCATAGAGCCATTCTGTATGTTACAATGGTATCTTGAATTCAGCAAGTGCTATTTGCACAATGGCCATTGAGCTTGAATTCTTAAGCTTCTCATGTTTGATCTGTTTCCTGTTTCAGTAAATAGCAAAACTTCCAAGGACGGCAATGACAAGAATATGAAGCTGCTACCGTATTTCAAATGTTTGCCTAATAAAATGGTCATTCTTGCACATATTCGCAATGGTAATTTCAGGTACTGAAAGACCAGCTCTGCTCAGGCAAACAGACTTGAGCTGTTTCCCATGTTTCTTAGCGGGTGAACTGAGACACTTCTAGCTTTCAAGGCAAGGCATTTGACAGCAGCCTCAAAACGGCTCAGGTTTTTGAATAAAAAGGTGAAAAAACTGGGGTGAATGGGGGGAAATTTCACTTCTGGTTTATGTCATAGATTCAGCCAGATGATCAACAATCATTAGTTTAATGAGGTACCAGCGTAGTCTTTCACTCTCACACATCTCCAAAAGCTTAAACCATCCAGCAGCTTCTTCCTTGCAACAAGTGCCACAGCCAAAAGCCAGGCCTGGCCGTCACCTTATCCTCACAGCCTACAAACTCTGCCAAACGTACTGATGATTCTCACTTTCCTTCTTACCTACACGGACAAGTACATCCTGTCCGTGTCGCTGAGTCCTTAGCTAAACCAAATAGCGGTTCGTCTTCAAACAGCTCAGTGTGCCAGGACAGAAAGCTTTCACTGACCTGTCCCCTTGCCTTTTCCTTGCAGGCTTTTACTTTCAGAGCACGCACCGAGGCATTGCAATTTGCTTCTCAGCTGACTGCATTGCCATATTGCTGGAGTCCCATGCGTCCATCTGCTTCTGTTGAAACATGCTCATGTGATGTGCTTTGCTTCTCAGCTATTCACACCATCATATTCTATGTCCTGCTTGCAGTCTGAATCTAAACGGAGAAGTTTCTGGCTTTGTCTCACACCCGCAGATTTACCAGGATGAAAAGGTTGCTTGGACCTTGCCACTTAGGTTTGAAAACATCCATTCACTTCACAATCAAGACACAGCTTTGTTTGCTTTACATCCTGCAAACTTCACACACACACACAAACACACACACACACGCACACACACACACGAGAGCTATGCAATTTCTTTCCTTCTTTCTTAGCTGCACTCACTCACCTATTTCCCACCTTGACCTCTCTACCACTTTTCTCTTGGCCTTGCTGTGCATGGACATTTCCTGTTAAGATATCCATTGTGTTGCCTATCCCTCCCCCACATTGCCTTACCTGTCCTACCCAGTCTTGCATTTCCTTGTCATTGCTGACCATTCTTTTCTTTTCCTTTGCCTTCCTGACCCATGCATGTCCTTCCCTTGCCCTTGATACCAACCCAGTGCCTTGCATTGACTTGCTCACCTATCCTTCTTTTCCTTCCCAGTTGTCCAGCTCCAATCTTTCATTTCCTTCTCCTTCTAGGACTCTTATTGCCTTGCCTCCCTCTCTTTTGTGTTGCCTGGCAAAGCCACCACTTGTCTTGCCTTGCCCTTAAACTCCTTCCTTGCCTTGCATTACCTTGCTCACCAGTCCCCCACCTGGAAGTCACCTCCTCTCTTTTTGTGGAATTTCTTCAACTTGCATTGCCCTGCCTGCTTCTCCTAGGATTCTCCAGGCTTCAACTGGCTTTTCTTTCTCAGGGCCCCAGTGTTTCAGGACCATGTGGGAGGAAGCCTGGAGGAGGTTACGTGCAAGCACACCTATCTGTCCTGACAGCTTTCTTCTGACATCTATGCTTACGTGTCTTGAATTTTGGACACAAAATTCATCTTTCACCCTTGAGCTTCAGGAGCAGAATGACAGTTCTTTTGCATACAGAGGAAAGCAGGCAACCCAAGTGTCTTAGGTGCAGATTAGAGATGGCCCATGCAAGATCAAGGCTGGACAGAGCAGTCTGTCCGGGCCACTTTTGTGTACCAGCAATCTTTGAATGGACCTGCCACTTGCCTTGCTTTGGCAACCCAACAGTTTCCTTGCCTTGTCCTGCTGATTCTCCACTGCTTTGCATTCCCTTGCATACCCATGCCTCACATTTGACCTGCCTACAGTTTTCCTACAGGGCTTTGCCTTGCCTAGCCCTTCCTGTTACCATTACTTTCTATGCCCAGCCTTGCCTCTAACTTCTGGGACTTCTCTCCCCTACCATTCCATTGGCTTCCCCTCACAGCTTGTCTTGCCAACCTCTCCCTTGACTTGCCTACAGTTGCCTACACTTGCTTTGCATTGCCTTACCTGCATGGAAGGCAAGGCAAAGAGTGGTAGGCAAGGCAAAGCAAAGCCAGGAAGTTATTTGTAGGGCTACGCAAGGCAGACATAGGCAAGCAAGCAAAGCTAGAGTAGGCTAGGCTAGGAAAACTAGGCATCGTACTGGAGGCAAGGCAAAGCCAAGTGACTTGGAGTGCCTTTCCTTGCTTGGGAAGTAAAAGATATGGTGGCAATGTTGGTAGGGCAGCTGAAAAGGTATTGTGGGCAGGTATAGTCCAGCAAGACATTTCTGTCCTTGCCCCCTCTGTGTAGGAGCCGTTGTTGGACAGAGTCAGTACCGGACATGGTATGCAACTTCTGCTTGGTAAGTTCCTGAAGGAGAACAGCAATGCTTTCTCATGGAAGGAAAGAACTTAACTCCAGTGTTGGAGGTGCATATAAGAAGCTGTGTCGTGCAGCTTAAGGGCGGCAGCAACTTTCTATCCTGGCATATTTAGTTTGGAAGCACTGACTCAATTTGTACAATCATGGAGACTGTATCCATCTTTGGAAGGCAGTCTCCTTCCTGAAAGAATCCATTTGGTATGTGTTTTCCACTTCCTCGAGGCAGCCTTCTTGAAATTCTGCCAGCACACTTCTTTTGGACAAGGTAAAGAGCTGCGCTGGGTCTTGGTGTGCAGCAGCTACCCCAGCACAGGAGGGACTGATAACAGAGCTACCACTCCCAAGAGAGACTTTCTGAATTGGTCATCTTTTTCAGAGCGGTGAAAGAGTGGTGTCACCTGGTATTGTTCCTTTTGTGTGCTGGGGGGTGCTGTGCCTTTTAAATAAACAAGTTCTTTCCACTTCTCTCCAAGGAATCCTTCCCCACCCGGCTGGGGGGAGGGGCCATGTGGGTTCGCTTTCTGGAAGTTTTCTCTTTTCTTTTGAAGGTTTTCTCCCAAATTTGCCCTTAACCAGGACATTTACCTACTCCCATTTGGATGAAAATTACTTTGCTAAAGCAATTGTTGCTTCATCAGGACTTTATCGAAATATTAGAGAAGATCAGGAAGAATGGACAGAAAGCCCTGGTAACTGTTCACCACAAGGTGAGAGAAATACACTGTGTCATAGAGAGAGTAAAAAAAGATGCTGAACACAGGTGGTGGGATAATCTTTTTGAGTGGTGACCTACTGCCACAAGTGTCCTGAAAAGTATGTGTCATCCCAACATTGTCCTTTTGAGTTTAGTTTTGAATAGGGTTTTTTAATCAGCAATCTTACTCATTATGAATTGGAGAATGATGAAACAGTTAACAAAATTGACATCTGTAATTAATGCAGGCAACTTGGCTGATGTCCTTTTCACTGTGGATATCTCCGAGACTATTGACACAAGGCAATTATGAATAAGAGTATGTGTTTTGAAATAATCTAGAATTTTCTTCTGTGATTATATGAAAATTACTTTTGCTTTTTGGTGAATTGTTTGGAAAAAAATTATTTTCAATAAACTGTTGTTGATTTGTTTATTGCTTCATTGCCTTTGATTATTTCTGATTAGTTTTGATAATTTGAAAAAATGGTTTAAAATAATATAGTTTAAATTGTTATTAATTATTATTAATATTATTATTAATATTATTATATTTGTTTATTGTTTCCTTCCCCCCCCCCCCCCCCCCCTTTTCTATCTTTTCTTTTCCTTCCCTTCTCTCTCTCTTTCTGATGCACTGTCTCTGCTTTCCGGTATATGCTACCAATGTACGACAAGTCCTAAAGACTTCGCAACGATACTACGGAACCCTGCTGATGAAGCCCCTTTGAAGACTGTCATGAGTCACCAGGTGGTGTGAAAGACAGAAGACGGTCTGAAGTTCCCCTCATTTGCCTCATGACCACAGGACAGACATCGGGACCCTGAGGACACCCATGGGAATTCTGGCCTGCCCGTGATGGATGAACACCAAAAATCCTGAGGCCCCTGAGCAGAATTCTGGCCTGCCAAGTGATTGTTCACCGCTGTGTCTACAGTGACTGCTCCTAGCAGGGCCAGCCAAGGGGCAACATGCCCTATATGCTTGTGCCTGCTTCATGACAATAGGCCAGGAATTTTCCCACCTCTTGGCCAGATGAACTTGCTGGGGCAACTTTGATAGCCCCCCACGTAAAATCCTTCATCTGCTCCTCTACCACCGTGAGTGATGGAGACTGAAGCCCCCTGTCAAGGACTGAGATGGAGACCCACATAATTCTGATCCCGTGTGCTGGTCTGACTGAATGTCCTGGTTCAGAGCAAATTAGGGAGAGAACCCCCAAAGGGGCTTCTCTAGGAAAGCAGATTCAATTGGCCCCTCCCCACAAATGGTCCAGGAGAAAATACTTCCTTGGAGAAAAGTGTTAAAAAACTGTTTATTAAACAATAAAACCTTAACAATATTAAACAATAAAACCCATTGCCGCTCCAGAAGAGATGACAAACTGAGAAAGTCCCCTCCCCGGGTTGCAGTTCATCTCACTCAGGCTCTTATCAGTCCCTCTGGTGCTGGAAAAGTCGTGGGCCAGGCCCAGCCCGGTGACCACAGGTGGAGCTGCCGGTGCTTTTCTGGGTGTTCAGTCCAGAGCAGGTTTAAACAGTCTTAAAGGTGCAAAACTTATTATTCAGCATAATAGAACGAGATGACTGGGGATAAAAGCATCATATAGTCAACCCAGGACACATGGTTAAATCCACCTCTCGCTCTCGTGCCCACTTCTAGGTGGCATCCCTGCCCTGATGGCCTGAGGCATCATAGGCCCATTGAGCTAGGAATAACTCTCCCTTGTGTTGCCAATATAGGTCTATCTTTGACACTTCTATCTTTGCAACATGGTCTACCTGCTCATTGTTTTGGTGCTTCTCATTGGCTCTACTCTTGGGGACATGGGCATCTACATGGCGGAACTTCACAGGCAGCTTCCCTACCCTGGTAGCAATGTCTTTCCACTCGTCAGCAGCCCAAATGGGTTTTCCTCTACGCTGCCAGTTAGCCTCTTTCCACCTCTCCAACCATCCCCACAGAGCATTGGCTACCATCCATGAATCAGTGTAGTGGTAGAGCTTTGGCCACTTCTCTCTTTCTGTAATGTCCAGTGCCAGTTGAACAGCTTTGAGTTCAGCAAGTTGGCTTGATCCACCTTGTCCTTTAGTGGCCTCTGCCACCTGTCGTGTGGGGCTCCATACGGCTGCTTTCCACTTCTGGTTCATTCCCACAATGCGGCACGAACCATCAGTAAAGAGAGCGTATCGTGTATCTTCTGCTGGCAGTTGGTCGTATGGTGGAGCTTCTTCAGCCCATGTCACTTCTTGTTCCCTTTCATCAGGGAGACGAAAGTTTTCACCTTCCGGCCAGTTTGTAGACATTTCCAGAATCCCAGGGTGATTCAGTTTTCAAATATGGGCACGCTGTGTGATAACAGCAATCCACTTGCTCCATGTAGCACTGGTGGCATGGCGCAAAGAGGGAACCTTTGCTTTGAACTTCCACCCCAGCACCGGTAGTCAGGATGCCAGGAGGAGTTGTGCTTCAATGCCTATTACCTCTGAGGCAGCCTGGACTCCTTCATAGGCAGCCAAGATTTCTTTCTCTGTTGGAGTGTGGTTGGCTTCAGAGCCTCTATAACTTCAACTCCAAAATCCTAGTGGTTGACCCCGAGTCTCCCCAGGCACCTTATGCCAAAGGCTCCAGGACAAACCATGGTTCCCAGCTGCAGAGTAGAGCACGTTCTTCACCTCTGATCCTGTCCTGATGGGGCCAATGGCTACTGCATGAGCAATCTCTTGCTTGATCTGGGCAAAGGTTTGTTGCTGCTCAGGGCCCCAGTGGAAATTGTTCTTCTTGTGGGTGACCAGGTAAAGAGGGCTCACGATCTGACTGTACTCAGGAATGTGCATTTTCCAAAAGCCTATGGCACCTAGGAAAGCTTGTGTCTCCTTCTTACTGGTTGGTGGAGCCATAGCTGTGATCTTCTTGATAACTTCTGTAGGAATCAGACACTGTCCATCTTGCCACTTTACTCCTAGGAACTGAATCTCGTCCCTTGACTTTGCTCTTTTTAATGGTGAAACCAGTTCCCAGGAGGATTTGGATGATTTTTTCTCCTTTCTCAAACAATTCTACAGCTGTCTTCCCCCACACAATGATGTCTTCAATATACTGTAGGTGTTCTGGTGCCTCACCCTTTTCCAGTGCAGTCTGGATCAGTCTATGGCAGATGGTAGGACTGTGCTTCCACCCCTGGGGCAATCAGTTCCAGGTTTCCACTCTCCTCCACATGAAAGCAAACTGAAGCCTGCATTCTGCTGCCAGAGGAATGGAGAAAAATGCATTGGCAACATCAATAGCCATGTTCCACTTTGCTGCCTTGGACTCAAGCTCATACTGGAGCTCTAATATGTCTGGCACAGCAGCGCTCAGTGGTGGAGTCACTCCATTCAATGCACAGTCCACAATCCACAGTTATTGGAATTAAATACCAATATAGCCAAATGGAACGTGCCTGGGCTCGTCTGGCCCTTGCTGCTTGACCAAGGGCAGCAGCTGTGGTGGTTTCACCTCAGAGACACCTCTGGCTAGCTAGATGCCAAGGACTTTGGGACAAGTCCAGGCATGCAGGAGCTCAGGTTTAACCGCAGGCGGAGAGGCTTCAAGGCAAGGTGAAGGAAAACGAGTCAGGTTCTGCTGGAAGGTTTCGATTCAGAGCTTTATTCCTGGCACACAGGCCTCTGAATCCAGCAACAGCTCCAAAATCTATCGAACTGCGTGGTTGCTGCGTCTTTTAACCCCAGGGGGAGGGGGAGGGAAGGGGTAGGGATCCCACCAACCAGGTAAGGGGGGGGGGAAGTCTCAGGGGATAAATGATACCTGGATGGCCCAATGTCCCCCAGGGTTGAAAGGCATCTTTTGAACTTCACCCATCACATAACGCCCTTTCTGGAATGCCAAGATTGACGGACAGCACTCAGCAAGGGGCAAGGGAGGGGAAGGGAGAGGTTGTTGGCACACCTAGGGAAAGAACCGGGATGACTGAGACAGGTTATGCAGAGGCCAAATGGGCCTGTTGAAGGGTGAGTGGGTTTTGCTAACCACCCCTTGGCTCTTCAGCTTTCGAATCATCTTATGGATGGGGATCACAGCATCTTGAGTGGTTCTATACTGTTGACGATGCACTGTGGAAGTGGAAATTGATACTGTTGTTCTTCTCCCTTCAGAAGTCCTACTGTAGATGGATTCTTGGACAGTCCAGGGAAGGTGTTCAATTGCTGGAAGGCCTCCATCACTACAGCTGCTATCCCAAATGCCCACTTGAGTCCCTTTGGGTCTTTGAAATACCCTCTTTGGAGGTAATCTATGCCCAAAATACATGGAACCTCTGGGCCAGTCACAATAGGATGTTTCTTCCACTCATTTCCAGTCAGGCTCACATCAGCTTCCACCAAAGTGAAATCCTGGGATCCCCCTGTCACACCAGCAATAGAAACAGACTCTGTCCCCACATGTCTCAATGGGATTAATGTGCATTGTGCGCCAGTATCTACCAAAGTTTTATACTCTTGTGGTTCCGATGTGCCAGGCCAACAAATCCACACAGATCAAAAATCACAATTTTCCCTAGCCTCTACCTGGCTAGAGGCAGGGCCCCTCTAAGCCTGGTTATCCTTCTTCCCTTGGACATATATCTTGGATGTTCCTTCAAGGGGATCAGACATGTCATCATCATCATACCTGGCAGTTTGGCTACGGGCAACTGGAGCTGCTTTCCTTTTGGTGGAACTTCCTCTCTCAGCCCTGTCTTCCTTCAATTCATGCATGTGTTGTGCCAGAGCAGCAGTAGGTTTTCCATCCCATCTCCTCATGTTTTCTCCACAATCACTCAGGTAAAACCACAGCTCAGCTCATGGGGTGTACCTTCTCTCGCCACCTGGGGAATGTCTGCCTTGGATACCAGAACCTCTAATCTGTACTGCTGAGATTTGGAGGTCTTCTTTAATCTCCTCTCTAAGCTTCTTATGATTGTCCTCTATCTTGTCCTCTAATTTCTGCAGACGTGTTTCCACCACTGCAATTCTGGCATGTGTTGGGCCATGTACATCATCTGCATATGCTCAGAGCTTCTTTACCATATCAAGCACGGTCTCATCCCTCTCATGCCTCTTCATTATGGCTAAAGCAGAAGCATATTTGTGTGGCCCAAGTCATAAAAATTTCTGCCACATCACAGTGCATGGTACCAAGTCTGGATCCCTAGTTGTTACATCATCTGAGAAGATAATCTCTGCCACTGCCATTTCCCTCAAGTGTTGAATCCCTTGTTCTATGGTCTTCCACTGGGTTTGCTGCATATAAAGATCATCTGCAGACAGTTATCTTTGTGCAACACTTTCCAAGACCCGTGCCCAGATGCTGTGTGGATTAGCCCCCCTCATCATTTCTTGGTCGATGACAGGATCCTGTGACAGGGATCCCAAATGCCTGGCTTCAGTGCTGTCCAGAATTGTAGCCTCACCTGCAGCATCCCAGAGACGGACCAACCAACTAATTATGGATTCATCAGGTTGTCAAGTGTAATCCTTCCGTAGGCCACGAAGGTCCTTCAGGGAAAAGGACTCAATATTGGCTTCTGATCTTGCGCCTGCTGCTTTGGCTCTTGATTTTACGTCAGGAAGCATTGAGGGTCCTTCTCCTGCATCATCATCATCATCCACTGGTCAATCGGTCTTGTCCATGCACTTTCCACTTCCAGTGCTGGTAGCTACAGCCATTGGTTGAGGCTTATTGTCTGGTTTAGCTGCTGGCTTAGGCTCACTATCGATTTAGCTGCTAGCTTCATGCCTGGGCTGTTGGCTGTAGCCTGACAGGGATAGCTGCTGATTTATCTCCCTCTCCCCCTTTCCTCTGTCTGCTGCCCTACAGTATCTAGCAATGTGCAATAAGCACAAGCCAGGGCCCAGGTCACTGCAATGATCTTTTCCTCTTTAGGGACATCCTGCTACTTCTCTTTCAGGTATTTCCCCACCTCAGCTGGGTTCTGAATTTGTTCATGGGGACAGTCCCAGACTATAGGGTCAGAGAATTCCTTCAGGATTTGGCCCATATCCTCCCATTTCCCACACCATTCAGGATTTTCCACACCTGGGTCTACTCCTCAGTCAGGGGTCTCATCAGCCCGTCTAGAAATCTCAGCCCTCATTCTAGAGAAGCTGCAGACTGTATAGAGGAAGGTTACCAGATTGAATATCAGAAAGATGGTCTCTTTAACATTCAGGGGAAACGGAACATTCTGCAATAGTGATGTAACAGATTCAGAGGAGAAGAAGGAAAGCAAAGGCTGAAAAGTCTCATCCCCTGCTCCTCCTCTAACAAACTGGGTCCATAACCATAGCCATGAACCATTCATACCTGGAACAGACCCCAGCTTGTTTATAAACTTCTTACAAATCATTACCACCAAGCCCAGCAGGAGAGCTATTCTGGTCACTGCCCCTCTGCTGTATAAAGTACGTATTAGGGACAATACTACAGCTATTTCTGGATAAGAAAATAAACCTAGGGACCATAGAGGTATTCAGATGTGAAAAAAACCTAAGGACCAGAAATGCATGCAAGCCTTCACCCCCAGACACATTATGAATTCAAAAAGCAAGGCTATTAACTGCTTTATACAAACACAGAGTAATGGCAACTAAAATGCACTCAAAACAAGGTTTTTTGCACTCTATCTCAAGCCCCGCAGGTTGGGCACCAAATTTTGTCCTGGTTTAGGACAAATCTGGGAGAAAACCTCCAAAAGGGGCCCCTCCAGAAAGCGAACCCACACAGCCCCTCCCCCCAACTGGGTCGGGAAGGATTCCTTGGAGAGAAGTAGAAAGAACCTGTTTATTGAACAGGCACAGCACCCCCAGCACACAGAACCTGTTTATTGAACAGGCACAGCACCCCCAGCACACAGAATCTGTTTATTGAACAGGCACAGCACCCCCAGCACACAGAAACTGTTTATTTAAAAGGCACAACACCCCCCAGCACACAAAAGGAACAATACCAGGTGACACCACTCTTTCACCGCACTGAAAAAGATGACAAATTCAGAAAGTCTCTCTTGGGGGCGGTCGCTCTGTTCTCAGTCCCTCCTGTGCTGGGGCAGCTGCTGCAGCCACAAGGTGCAAACTCTCGGTGTTCCCAGGTCCAGTCTGGAGCAGGTTTGAGTCGGTCCAAAAAAGGGAAAGAAGAAACAGTCCAGGGAAAATTTGGACTGCTTAGCTAAACTAACTAATAAGCAGAAGCAAAAAGCAAGAGCAAAGCAGAAGCAAGAGTAAAGTGAAAAGCAAAGCAAAAAGCAAAAGCAGCACTATGTACTGCCCTGTCTCTGTGTCCTGCCAGCAGTGGGGGAGTGGCTGATAGCAAAACCAAAACAAAACATTCTCTTCAGAGCCAGTCTTGAAGGCACAGAACATGATATCCAGCATAAACAGAACACGCAGATGGGGATACAAGCATCATAACGTCACCCTAGGACAGTAATAGTTTGTGAATCGGTCTTTAATTGCATTGTAAAAGGTAGTGGGAGGTAACTGGAGCTTCTGAAGAAAAGTCACATCCTGCAACTTTGTAAAGTTAAAAGCACAAAAATTTGAATGATTTTTACTATCCACTACTACATTTTCTATGAATACCATATCACAAGTAGTTCTAAAGCACGCACACCCATTGCCTATATATTTAAGGACTGTTTTGAAGGTCTCCTTAGGATGAATGTCAAAATGACAGGTATTTTGCCCTGTGTCCAAACAAATGTCTTGAGCTATAATTGCATTACTTTCACAGATGAAGCCTTGTTCTCGGACAATACAAGATTCCAAATTAAAATTTTGCCATTTTTCACTAATTTGACAGGCCCATTCTCTATGTTCAGGAACATAGAGAATAGCTCCAACATGATTTAGCCCTAATACAATTATAGGAAATCTCAAATGCACTGAGGCATTGCGTATGGTAAACACAAGAGCTGTGGCTGTGTTTATAATGGGGTCATAAGTAAAACTCACCAAGTTCCACCAGGATTGTAATTCTCTTTCAAAATCAGTGGCACTGTCCCAAATTATTTTCTGAATTTCAGTAGGAAAAGTGCCTTCACCTTCTCTTATCATTGAGGCAGTAACTGACTGCATCGACAGTTGTGCCTGGATACAGCTAAGAGCCAAAGAAAGGTTGTTTTGTGTAGCATTGAGTGCATCAGTTACCAATTTGTGATCACTTACATTTACCTTTTCCCAAGCTGGTAATATGTTTGATAGCAAGCACTGCTGTGTTCCCAAAGCCAATAAGGATGATTGCAGTGGTTGTTATAATTCAGTCAAATCTCTATTTGTGGCAGCCAATTTCTTCATTAGTACTTCTGAATCAATACTATTTAGAATTCCCAAACCTGTTCCCACAACACCAGTTATGTCTCTTAGTGTTTTTAAAGAAAAAAAGGACTTTCTGTTTTTGCAGCCAGGTGGTCCAACCCTCAAAGGAAGTCTGCAAAAAAGGCAAACAGGCCGGCTGAATTTCTGAGACATTGTTTTGCATCATCAGCATTTTGACTTGTATAAGAGACCATGCCAGATTGAACAATATTTGTTGTTGACCAATTTTCCTGATTATATATGGTCCAATTTCAAAAATTCTCAGGCTAAGCATAAGCGGTGGTTGGGCTGGAGTGGTGGTAGTAGAAGGTGGGGTCAGATCATTTATTATCAACTTAAAAGAAAGGCCTTCAGTATTTTTGGACCAAAGACAAACTATTTCTGCAGTTTGTGTTAATGTAAAATTGTGCCAACAGTCTCGTAGGCTTGGGGGCGCACAAACCTGTTCACACTTATTTGTCTGTTCTGTCAAAACACTGATTGAGATTGCTTTACTGTAAGTAGTTCCATGAACCATTTGGCATCCTATGCTAATTTTTTTCTCCCACTACCCCTTGAAGCTGCCAAATTTTTTGTTTTTCCCATTCCTGCAAAGTGAACAAAAGCCTGGGACCAAGGCCATTCGGTAACACACTGACTAAGGGGACTCTCAGTCCCTTCTACCAATTGGGGTATAACTATTGTACTTAATGTGGGCTTCAGTCCCTTCTATCCACTGGGATGTAACTACGGTACTCAGTGTGGGTTTTGTTATAGCGTCTATCTTAAATTTATGAACTAAACCTTTTCAACCTAACGGGTCGGTCAAGTTATTTTGTCAGTGGCATGTCACATAAGTCGGTTTAGCTAAAGTAAAATTATGCCAGCAATCAATTGGTTCATTTTTACAATCCTTTGTACTGGCAACATTGTTCATTTGGGGACCTAGAGTGTAATGCCCAACATACTCTTGGTGGCAACACACAGTATGGGGAATTTGTTTGGCACACTCGCACTTGTATGCAGGACACAGTCTCACTGAAGGGATATCCAGATTATTTTTCACATCTGGTTCCACAAAATTTCCGGCAACTGTAATGGAAGTGGCTTTCTCATAGAGACATCCTTCCATTTTTCTGCAAGCTACCACAATTGACTCGCCAATTGTTCCAGTTAGGGTTCTAGTCCAGTCCTTTTGATCCCATCCCCACTCACTTGGATGATATACCTCAGAGTCATGCAGCACTATAGGCTCTAGGTTTGGGTGGCCACCCTTGGGATACACTCCTAGAACATTAGTGTGATGGAGGGTAGCTACAGACCATGACCACTCAGCAGGATTCTGTCCATGGAATTGTGGTAGGATGCAGAAAAGTATCACCAGTGTTATCATGGTTCAGATGATTCTCATGTCCCTCGGGGCTCTTCTGTAGAAGTAAAAACAACAGAAATCCTTCCACTGAGAGGCAGAAAAGAGTTAAAATGATGCGATTATCCAGCATGTATTTATCCGATGCTCTTTCCCTAGAGGCTACCCATGCATATTTATTCAGAGGGGTTTTCAGCACTAGCACTACTTCCCCTGCAGTAGGGAGGTCCACCAGAACAGGTTGTCCAGGGTAATGTGCTGTATTTTTTGAATCATCAGGTCCCCGTAGTGAGGGAATGATGCTTGGAGCTGTCAGGCAAAAGGCAGTGATTTTGGGACATGCATTCACCCTCCATCTACTGTTTACTCTTTTAACAGCTTCCCATAACTGAACATCCCAATTTCCCTCCTGTGACTTCAGCAGTCCTTTCAAAAAACCAGTGGTCCTTTCTACAATCCCGTTAGCTTGAGGGTCGTAAGGGGTGTGGAAAGTCCACTTTATTCCTTCACCTTTTCCCCAATGCTGTACGCCTCTAGCAGTGAAGTGGGACCTGTTGTCAGATTGAATTTCCTGTGGCTTTGGGAAAGTTCTAAACCACCCCTGCAAAGCCTTAACCGTATTATCACCTGTAGCTCTTTTAAAAGCATCAGCTTGAACCAACCCAGATACAATTTGTACTCCTACTAGCACAAAGTGTTTACCTCCTGACTTCTTAAAGGGGCCGATATAGTCTACCTGCCATACATCCCATAAGCCTTTAACCTTTCTTAAATGCAGAGGGTCATCTTCTAAAGGATGTCTCTCCAGTCACCTGCGACATTGCTTGCAGGCTGATGCACATGTTTTACACTTTTCCCTGGTAACAAGCCAACCACAAGCATGAGCTTCTTTATACAAATCTTTCGCACCTGTGTGCTGTCTTTTTGCATGCAGCCATTCTAACAGTTGATCCCAGTCCTCAGTAATTAGTTTCTTTTTCGGGGGCTGAGCCTTGCTAGTTTATCAGCTCTATTATTCCATTCTCCTACTGGATGTTTGGTGAGAAGCTACCCAACCAACAGCAAAATTTCCTTGGCTTGCGACATCTTAAATTTCTTGCTACTTTTCCTTTTGCCACACTGGAATTCTGTGAACTTCCCAATCATTTTGCTGCCAGAAAGGAAGCCACTCGGTACAACCTTTGTACACTGCGTAAGAGTCAATGTAAATGCAGAAAAGAGAAATGTTCTGTGCCTCACATCGGAAAACACTCCAAACAGCTATGAGTTCCCCAGCCTGAGCGCTGCCTTCCCCTTCAGTAATGATTCTTTCACCAGATTAAATATATAAGGTAGCTGCTCTACATCTCCATACCTTCCCTTCCCATTTTGCAGAGGCCTCTGTGAACCAAGAACTTGCTGCTAGTTCGGGGGAGAAAGGAAGGGCAGCTTTGATTACAGAGGCAGATTTATCTTGGCTGCTAACCAGGCTCTCAGTGTCTCGGATTGCTAGATTTTTAGCAGCACCTTCTGTTATTGAGACAATATTACCGTAGGGTTCCATCTGAGTGTATCATTTTCTAACTGAGGCCCTTCTGGCCATCCCGTCAGGTGGGGGGGTCCCATTAGTGACAATTTTGATAACTTTGAAAGGGTCTCTTAATACAATAGGCTGTTGTCATGCAATTTTTTCCTCTTCTAGGAGACCTAAGCTAACCACAAACAAGCCCTTTTCCCAGGTAGTGTATCTTTTCTCAGCATCTTTGAAACCACGGGAATAAAAACCAAGAGGCCCCCTCAGACCCTCAGGACCCCACTGCCAAATGTGTACTGATAACCCTGAGGAGGCAAATCCCCATTCCACCTGAAAGGGATCTGTGCGATGGATAGGGCCTAGTGCTTGATGAGCTGTTGCCTCAAAAATCAGTAATTGCAATGCTTCTTCCTGAGAAGGAGTCCAATCCCATTTCACCCTTTTCCTCAGCAAGTCATAAAACGGCCTAGCAATTATTGAGAAATCTGGGATGTGTTTTCTCCAGAACACTAATAGTCCTAGAGCTTGCTGGAGATCTTTCAGGCATTTGAATCTGATCTAAAGAGGTTAGGATACCGGCTGGAATACGTCATACCTCCTTTCCACCAAGTTCCTAAAAACTTCACTTCCTAAGAAGGCTTCTGAATTTTCTCTGAGGGCATCTGCAAATCAAGACTTTCTAAGTGAGAGATTATTTTCTGCTGATGTTTCCCTACTACCTCTATTTCACCCCCCTCCACTAGAATATCATCAATGTACTGATTATCAGCTACAGGATCAGATTTGGGTATTTTTTCTAATTCCTGGGCTAAAGCATGGTGGGCCAAAGTGGGGGAGTGTTTGTAGCCTTGGGGAAGCCTAGTGAAAGTGTATTGCTGTGCTTTCCCATGTGAAGGCAAAACGGTCCATATCTTCTGATAAGTATCATAAAGAAGATGTCTTTGACAACTATAGTTGCCATGATTGAGTGAGCCTTTTCTTGAACTGATGTTATTAATTCAGCTAAGTTTGGGACCACTGCTGTAAGAGTGTCTGTGTTGGCATTAAGCCTGCAAAAATCTACTGTAAATCTCCACTTTCCATTGGCTTTTCAGACTGGCCATACTGGTGAATTAAAAGGAGAATGTGTGTGAATTATTACCCCTTGGTTTCTCAAGTCCTGTAGAACCGCTTTGATACCTTCTCTGGCACCAGAAGGTAGAGGGTATTGTTTTACATTAGTTGTTTTATTATACGGTAGAGAGGGTGCGGTTTGAAGCAGCCTAATGTTAAGTGGCAGTGTGCCAAAAGACCACAGAAATCCCTGAGTCTTCCCACTGCCTCCCAGCAAGGACATCCATTCCTAATCAATTATTTAGAATGTCCCCAATTACCATTTTGATGACTAATTGATGCTCATCTCCAGGAAGCATCAGTTTGACTAAGGCAACATTCATAGATTCTGTAGTTCCCAGAGCATTCAGAACACAGCATTGTCTCTTAGTTGGAACAATTCCACACCTCTGAGCATCCTTTTTTGTTAGTGCAGAGATTTGGGCCCCAGTGTCAATCAAAAAGGTTACTGGCAGCCTTTTGAGGCCCATGATAGCTGGAATTAATATATCTCCTGATTAATTTTTAGTGAGCATTTTTAAATAAACCCAAGCTCTGCCCCTTTGCCCACCTGTAAGCAGCAGAGAGATTAGTTTCCCGAAAACCCTGTTGGTTTTGGTTCACTGCCTGTGTTCTGTGGGAGAGGCTGGGAGAGGGTTGGTTTTGGTTCTTGACAAGGGAGGTGTGCATTGGGTTGAGCCGGTGGATTCGGTTTTTGCTGGTGCCAATTATTTATTATTTTCTGCAATTTATCAAGGGGCAAACCATCCATCACCTCTTTGTGGACCCCCTTTTTAATTCCCAACAACCACCAATGGCGGCGGTTAGAGATCTGTTTTCCCTTTTCTATATCTTCACTGTGGGGAGTCTCAATAAACCAAACACCTTTGGTTTTTTCTGATTTCTCCTCCGGGGTTTTTTATAGGTCCATATCGTCTACAGTAATTAATCAGATTTACGGCAACTTCACCCCATGTCCAAACTTTACAGCTACTGGCAGGTGAATCAGATTGAGAAGCGGAGGGCTGTGAGGGGGAGGAGTATGGAGTGAAGCCAGGATCTCTAGATCCACTTTGGTCAGTGGAGTTCCTGAGGAATCTATCTAGTCTTTCTACAGGACCCAAAGCCATTATGGTTTTCTGTAGAGACATTGCTGTACGTTTAAGCTTTTCTGGAAGCCAATGATTTCAAGGGGTCATTAGTTCTGGCATCACAGGTAACTGCATTGGGGATTCAAAACCAGGAAGTAATTTCTTTTTATGAATCATTTGCAGGCAGGCGGCTTTGTGAACACTTTCTAAGATCTGGGCGGGGGTGCCAACAATTGCCAGGGGGTCACCCCTTCCCAAAGGATTCATTCTCCCGGCCCAGAAAGGCACGCACTGTGTCAGGGACCAAGCATCATGCTTATCTCCTGTTGTTAAGACTTCATGTCCCCAGTACCCACTGTCCTCCTGTTCAGTTAATTTAATTTGATCTCCACCACAAGTGAAGAACACTCGGAAGACATATTCTGTCTACAATTCTTGTGGGAGGCACCTGAATTCTTTTTTCAGCTTAGTTAATTTGGTAGCACTGAATGGTATTTGTATAGTTGTGATATGTGGGTCAAGATCCTCATCATTAATATAGTTCTATTCTGTTTGAACCAAGGGTCTCAAGTGAGGACAGCAGTATTCTCCCCAATTTTTTACTGCCTCAAGTTCCTTATGGGGATAGATTTGTTTAATGTGAGGAGTTTCCTTTTCCTCTGCCTCTGTAGAGAAATCAGTATGATGTGGATTCATAACATGTTCCTCTCTAAGGGCAGCTTGCAACATATAGATCTTATTTCTATCTTCCTTTAATTCTTTTTGCAAAATTTCAACTAGGTTTAGAAGGGAATATTTTATTGCTATTTCCTCATTTCTTCGTTTAGAACGGGTTTCTATGGCTGCTGTGAAACAAGCTCCCAAAACTGAGCAATGGATGGTTTTATTTTTGCCCAGTTTAACTTCTGCTTCATGTTGTAAAGAACATATTATATCTATAACATTTTCTAAATTAAATCAGTGGTTCTCTGCCCAAACCTCCCACCACCGCCCCCCACCGCCCCCCCCCCCCCCCCTTCCCCGGAGAAGGCTTGGCTTTGTATTTAGCAAGCAGAGCAGAAAATACGTCTTTAACTTTTGTGCTAGAGTTTTCAGTCATTTTGTGAAGGGACCAAAACCACAACAGGGAGATGCAAACTTAAGTTACACAATCTCACAGCCTTTGCTGTGTTCCCTTTTGCTTCCCTGGGTGGGTGAAGAGTCAAAAACTGCCTGAGAGGCCCTGCTTAGTTCCTTCAAGTTATCCCTTCCTTCCCAGACAGTCCAAATTCACACATAGACAAAAAAAAAGTTTCTCCTTTTGCACTAAGAGATCTTTTGGGTAATTCTAAAGACAGAACCCTCAATAGAGTATGGGAGTGTATTTCACCTGGGCGTGTGCAGTTTGCGGGAAATTCAAAGAGTTTTCCTTGCTATCCAGTTTTGTTCAACCCTTTTGGGATAAGGGGCTAGGTGTGGCTGAAGCAAATCGTCCTTCCCCTGTTGCAGACTACAAACAGCCCTGCAGACCCCTCTATCTATCAGAATCCTATCCATGATGCCAATTTAATGTCAAGGTCCGCTCATACCAATGGGGGTGGTGATGGTTCGTTAACTCATCTCAGAGTGCAACAGACAACACGGAAAGGGGATTGCAGTATCAATCAAAACAAATGCACCTTTATAGAATGACCACAGCAAATGTGTTAAAGGAATTAGGGAGAGGTAAAGTATAGAAAAGAGATGGAGAAAGAGAGAGGGAGTTGTCCTTCGTTGACTATATGATGCTTTTATCCCCAATTGTCTTGTTCTGTTTATGCTGATTAAGAAGTTTTTCATCTTTAAGACTTGTTGCAGAGAGTGAAGGAGGGAGAGAAGAAGCGTGCAGATTGTTTTCAGACACTGCATTCACTCCTCCACATTCCTGCTCCTGGACTGTGTTGGCTGTGGATGAACAGACAGTGGGACAGAGCTCTCCTTTGCTTTTAGTTAGTTTTAGCTAGCTGAGGCAAAGAAGTTCCCTGGACTGTGGGTTTTTCTTTTTTCCCTTTTCATTGGACCTGTTTAACCCTGCTCTGGACTGAACACCCAGAAGAGCACCAGCAGCTGCAGCTGTGGCCACCGGGCCGGGCCTGGCCTGCAACATTGCCAGCACCAGAGGGACTGAGCAGAGACTGAGTGAGCTGAACTGCAAACCTGGGAGGGGACTTTCTCAGTTTGTCATCTCTTTTGGAGCAGCAAGGGGTTTTATTGTTTAATATTGTTTAGATTTTATTGTTTAATAAACAGGTTTTTTCCACTTTTCTCCAAGGAAGTATTTTCTCCTGGACCAGTTGGGGGGAGGGGCCAAATGATCCTGCTTTCCTAGAAGAGACCCTTTGGGGGTTGTCTCCAAAATTTGTCCAGAACCAGGACAGGAGTATAGCTACCAAACGTGGAGAGACACAGTCCTCGTAGTCCAGCTGACAGAGTTTGCCTTGTCATGTCGGGAAGATCTCAAAGTCCTGGTTAACTCAAGGTTCTATTATAGTCCATTGCTGAGGGGGGAAACAGATCTGGAAATGGCTGAGGGAGAACAGATACAATCTAGAAGAAGAAGTCTATTGAAATTGCCGAGGGGGAAAG
This sequence comes from Melozone crissalis, assembly GCF_028551555.1. NCBI lineage: Eukaryota > Metazoa > Chordata > Aves > Passeriformes > Passerellidae > Melozone > Melozone crissalis. The sequence goes on along the minus strand of NW_026535819.1, from coordinate 11,616,694 downwards.
AGGTATTGAAGATAGTCAGAAGACAGTCCATGTTCTCAGCAGGGTAAGTCAGTATCAGCAGTGAGTGGGACCCACTGTTTCAAACTGCTTTCTATGGGAAACCAGTCTAGGTCCAGTGAACACATCTGTAGGCAACACTTAGTAGGTATCCTGCTTTAGTCAGGCCACCACCCCTGGATCAGAATTAGGGGGGTCTCAGTCTCAGTCCTTGGCAGGGGGCTTCAGTCTCCATCCCTCACAGTGGCAGAGGAGCAGATGAGGGATTTTCCATGGAGGGGCTATCAAAGTTGCCCCAGCAAGTTCATCTGGCCAAGAGGTGGGAAAATTCCTGGCCTATTGTCGCGAAGCAGGTGCAAGCATATAGCCCGTGTCACCCCTTGGCAGGCCCTGCTAGAAGCAGTCACTGTAGACACAGCGGTGAACAATCACTTGGCAGGCCAGAATTCTGCTCAAGGGCCTCAGGATTTTTGGTGTTCATCCACCACCAGCAGGCCAGAATTCCCATCAGGGTCCTCAGTGTCCCCGTGTCTGTCCTGGGAATGGTCGTGAGGCAAATGAGGGAAACTTCAGACTACTTTCACACGTATCAGAAAATCTATTCACCAAAATGGCCAAAAAGAATGCATAACATTTAGAATTGGGGGACGGGGAGGGGGGAACCGAAACCAAACCCAAAACGTTGGAGCAACATCATTCTAGAGAATGCCATTCCTGAGAATGCCAGAAAAGGTACAAAAAACTTCTATTTTCAAATGTGCCTCCAAATCACTATTTTGCGTCTGTTTTTTTGTTTGTTTGTTTGTTTTAAAGCTCTGGCACTTATCTGATTCCTTTTTGAGCTAGTTCAGCTCATTAGTCTGGTAAGAAAGCAGCCAAAAATAAATGGAAAAACCTATGGGGAACAGGATGCAACTTCAGCCATGTTGTAGGGAAGCATTAGGTCAGCCTTCTGTGTTGTAGAAATATGTCTGGCATATATGAAAATCAATGCATAGCACTATCTTATTTTAAACTTTCTCATTGCTACTGGGTTCCTGAATGATCAAGATGGTTTCAAACAAAACAAGAGCCAGCCCTCTAAGATACTCCCCAAACTATTGCAATGGAATAACTTGATCAGGTGAAGAGCTTGCTATGCAAAAGCGGAATATGATGTCAAGAATGCTTTGTTGTGGATTACCATTGTTTGGGATCATTTATCCTTTACCCTACCATATAGATATAGGAAAACATTAAGTAGTCTCAAGGCTTTTACAGCTGTTCTTGTATTTTGGGATAGTAAGGATTTAGGATAGTAAACAAAACTGTGGTGAGTTTTACTATTGACTTTATTGCTTTTTCACTTTGAATTAACTCTTTGCATTTCAGTTTATCCATCAGTATGATGAGAAGGTCCTTGTCCTTTCTTTTTCACTATAAATCATTCTTCAGGTTCAGAGAGGAGATGTGAAATAGGTTCTGTGCATCCTTGTTATTCCAGTGGTCAGAATTTAATGGGTTTGTGCAGTAAAAGGATAGAATAAATCTGGGAAGTGGGCTACAGTGGGAACTGCTGTAAAAACTGTGATTTTTCTTCGCTCAAAAACATTTTTCATCTCAAAATTTATCTCTATGGTAAACTTTAGACATTCTGCTACTCCTGAGAATTATTAATAAAAAAACCTGAGGTATTTATTGTGTGACAGTGCTGTTGCTGCCGTGCATGTTTGTGCCTGTCTGAATGACCATTTTCATACAGCTCTGGTCCAGAATGTGGACAGATCCAAACCCAACAGTTTTCTCTCCCCTACTGAGGTTTTAAAATTCTTCTTGTGTGATTATTGCATTCCTTTTGTCTATAATGTTTGAAATAGTTTAGCATGTAGTTTTGGATAGAGCACAAATATATACATATATATATTACTCTTAGAAATCAAAAAGTGAGAGGTATTTAATAGTAGTTTGTGAGTAGTATGGCAATCAAGCTTGTAATACCCATTTCATCAATCTCTTCCATATATTCATATGTTTATATGTGATTTTATTCCTATATGAGATGTAAATATAGTAAATTTTTTTCTGTTTATGCTGATAAAAGTTTTAAATTAGTCTGACTTCAATAGGTGTGATTGACTGCACAGAGTTGGGGATGTACTTGAAGCTTGTGTACATAATATTTCCTTTACTATCCCACGTGTGTCATGCCTCCAAAGCAAGCACTACTGCTCTAAGTGATGCTGTTACTGCTGATTTTGCTCATTCTTTTTTCCAGTTTCTCATGATTCAAATAGTTTTGAGAATTAAGACATGTTTAACAGAGAAATAATTCTTTTTGAACAGCTAGTAATTACTACGAAAGTACATAATAGCTGAGAACATATTAGATTGAGAATTCATGAAACAGGTAAGGGCTATTCTGTTCTCATTATTTTGAAAATTCAGATACTGTGATTTGGTCAGGCATCCTCTCTGAAATAGTGCCTAAATTGTTAAAAGCTGTTTCCTTTAAAAATTGTAATTTTAAATTCATTCATTAAAATTGAAGGAAAGTTGTATATGCTGGTAGGACTAATTTTTAGGAAACTAAAAAGAGGACACAAGCCACAGTAAACATAAATGTGTATATGTACCTAAATAGATAGACAGGCATGTGTATATACACGTGTAGATAGATATGCATTCACATAGGTACTTTTTATTTTGCATGTCAGATAAATAAAAAGCAGGGCTTTGGTTAAATGCTACAATCCATTTTTGGAAGATAATTATCTCAGAGCACTTACTAGCAAGCTAATTTCTCTCTTGTAGTGGTGTTCTCAGGCCTGTGAAGCATGTCTAACTTTTTTTATTTTATCTTGAAGGTTCATGCCCATATTCTGGAGACAATGTCACTCAAGTCAAGGAATGTTAAGTCAGATTGAAAACAACACTATAAAGATAAGGTACCTGAATAGGTAAGAAATGCAGTTGTATTGATCAAAGCCTCTCTATGTGTATATGTGAATGGGCTTTTTAGCTGACAGTTAAGTGGAAATTTTCTTTCTGAAATGTACAAGATTTTCTCCATTATTTTGTAACGGATCATTATGTTGATCAGAACATGTGCTTTTGGAAGGCTGTGGACAAGGGCTGAATTCCTTTTGCCAAACAGGTTTCTGAAAAGGTATAGGGAGGAAGTCTGGATGGTTTTATACAAAACATATAGGGTTTTGGTGCATCATTATTATTTTGTCTTGAAATGTTAATGTTTGCCTTTGGTAAGTTCATGAAAAGAATTTGCATTAACTACAAGTGCATATTAAGTGTAACTTTGCTAAATCTAAAGAAGAGCTTTTATTGAAATGAGTAAATAATTTTAATAATGAATTCTATATGGCTGTGAAAAACCCATTCACTCTCCTGTGAAAATTTAAAAAGTTTAATAAATGACAATAAGAGACAAGGATCATAGAGCAAAGGTTATTATAGCAGGTGCATCTTGGCACTCAGCCAAGACCACACTTTGTGGATACCCCTTAAACACTCTTTCCCTTACATCTGCCTGTTGCATATTCATAGACCCTTATGTATATCCATAAAATAGTTTACATTTCCCAGGAAATATTTTACATGGCCCCTCCTCGGGTCGCCCTTTTAGAGCATGCATGTTTCTTGGCTTTGGTTTTGGCTCCTTCTCTATATCATTTCTTTGGTCCTCACTGTCTTCAGACAATGACTGCTGATAGTTGGCATATCTGTAGCAGGTGTCCTCATCCTGTGTTCATTGGATGTTATCCCACCAAGCAGGCATTTTAATGCAAGCATAGCTATTTCATTACCATGTCTAAGCTTAACTAACAGCAGAAATAAAAACAATATCTTTATGACAAAGTTATTTTAGCATCACACATATAAAATCCATTTTAATATTTGCAAAAAGCCAGTATTATAATATGTATCTATAACAAGGCTAAGCAATAAGGAGTTAATAAAATCATCAGATAAGCCTGGAGAAGGCATGTTGTAAACAAGCTCAACAATAAGGTGTTCAAGCAGGTTTTAAATAAGCACATATGTAACAAATTCCTACTGAACCTTCTAAAATCACTAACTGTGCCTAAAATTCAGCTATTGTCTTTATTTGGTTGCACTTACAGAGTGGTATCGATAAAGACTGTTTCTTTTTCTGTATCTATTTGTAGATAGGACCACCCCAAATAATTTTTATTTACTAGTGCAGCACTGCTGTGCCTCCTTGTCTAATAATCCTTCCACCACAAATCTTTGACTATTTTTTCTTCTTCTTTTCTTTTTTTTTTATTGTTTTAAGAAAAGTTCTCAAATCACTCAGTGTATGGGGAGTTTACCTTTGCCCCCCCAAGTCCCTGTCTGGGAAATGAATATAGAGTTAACATTCTGTCTTAGTTTGGAAATTGGTGTGTGCATTCTATTCCTATCTGTGGAGCAGTTCTCTTCTGAGAACTGTTAATTGGGCAGTTTTCTTTATCTCTTCCACAACCAATCCTCCCTCCAGGGAGATAGCTTCTGTTAATGGACCATTGAGATCACAGCATGACTGATAAAATTACATCATCCCAATGTGAGAAACTCCACACAGAGGGAGGAGCCAGGCATTCCTATCTGGATATAATCCGAGATTTGGAAGACCACAGGCAGCCTTTTCCATTGGATTCCCATAGGAGCAGCTTTCTTTTCCACTGCATTCCCAGAGGAGCAGCTTTCTTCTCCACTGCATTCCCAGAGGAAGACCAGGCCCATTTCCACCACCCCTGGGCCTTCAGAAGAAGACTACACCCTTCTACAGGATCACTGCTCCAACAGAACCACACCTGTCATTCAAGGACTGCATCCACCATTTCAACTGGACTGCTACCAACAGGGTGTCAGATTGTGTTCTGACTCCATCAGTGTTGTTCTCTATTACTGCATTGTTTATTTTGGTTTTTTAATTTTCTTCCCTAATAAAGAACTGTTATTCCTGCTCCCATATCTTTGTCTGAAAGCCCCTTAATCTCAAAATTATAACAATTCGGAGGGAGGGGGTTTACATTTTACATTTCAGGGGAGGCTCTTGCCTTCCTTAGCAGACACCTGTCTTTCCAAACCAAGACAGATTTTGGTGCCCAGTGTGCGGCTCAAGGGCATTGAGAGAAAAAGGGAATAACAGTTCTTGAGTAATTCTGATTTTTGTGTGCTGATATAGAAACTTCATTAAGTGTCACCATGTGGTCTAGCTTACCCTGGTTTGGGTGGCACGTGTTAATGGCTGTATTTCTCCCATTTGCAGGCCCTTACCTAAACATGGGTTCTATAATTAAGGTTACCGTGGCTCTTATCCAGTTTCTTTTATGGCTTAATAAGGTGAGGAATGAATGGATCTTTAACTTCCTCTGGAAGGCAGGCACATGAATTCAGAGCTATAACACACTGACTGTATGGTTTTGAGGTTACTTTAATAATGGTACTTACTGTGAGTCTTGCACTGCTTCTAGCCATTTTGGGGCCGGGAAGTGTTTTGAGGGAGGTTGCAGGGAAATTGGGAAGGATAAGGTAAAGGCGCCAAGGTGTGGAGGGCTGAGGTGAAGTGGCAGGGATTTCGGGTGAGACATAAACTTTAAGGAATTTAGAGATTTTAGAGAAGCTAAGATTTTAGTTAGAGGTAAGCTTTATTGGAGTTAATTAAAATAAATGGGTAGGCCTTGATGAAGTTAAGAGTTAGTAGTTTAATAATTGATTGCTTGTTAATACTGTGTTTGGTTAACTGAGTTTAGAATGAAGAATATAGAAACTGATAAATAGCTTTTAGGAACATAAGACAATTGTAGGCCTCCTTTGTTCTGAAACCAATTCTGAAGACAGGGTGTAGGAGTCCTACCAAGGGTTCATTTGTCATATTTGCATTGAAAAGGTAGAAAGGTCAGAATGAGGAAGACTTCATTTACTTCCTCATTTTGGGACCCCTCCCCGTGAAAGGGACCACCGACCCATTTCAAGGAACAAACTATGCATGCTTAATAGGTTTTGAACTAATTACCATACGAAGTGGGGAATGGGATGTACCAAAATTATGAATATATATTTCTATTTTGGGTATTCAATACTTGTATAGATAAAATGGCTCTGTAATCACCTGTAAATCACAGTGTGTATTTGGGAGCTATCTTGCATGCTGCCCAGTGTCGTAATAAACACACACTTTCTAACTTTAAACTGTTAGAGAGTTTTTGTCTGTCGCAGTTGGATATTGGTACTAGATCAATATCCATATTTTTTTAATAAATCATGGGAGGGTGAGGGCACCTCATGGAGGGAGGGAGGGAGGGAGTGATCTGGTAATTCCCAGCATCTGGAGCCCGAAATCTGGTGTTTGCTAGCATCGCCAGTGCCCATATCTGGCAATTTCCTGGTCCTGACACAGTCCAGGTCCAGCAATTTGCCAGCACAGAAAGCCAAAATCTGACAATTTCCCGGTGCCAGCACAGGCACCACCTAGTTCTGGTAATCTGCCAGTGCCAGTGAAATAAACAGGGCAGGAGATTTTTTCTCCTTTCAATGCCTTTATTAAAAGTGATCAGCTCGAGATGGGGCAGCTCGACAGATCTGCAGTCTCCGTCGTCTCTCCCAGGGTGACGAGGAGGAGGAGGAGGATATGCTCAGCTTTGTCCACTAGGGGCAGAGCTGGGGGTCCAGTCTTCGTGGCAGCCTTTTCGGTGGTGACGCCGATGTTGATTTTCACAACTTCGCCCCCTCCGGGTCCCGGATTTTCTCGCTCAGGGTGAGGGGCTACGAAGGTGTCCAGCATCTCTGCACGGCCAGCACTCTGCTCCTCACATCTAGACATCACTCCAATTTCCTAACTCTATATTGGCTCGTTGTTTTGGGGGTCTTTTCAGTGTGTTTGGAATAGTAGCTTCTCATGGCATGCTGGTCCTAGAGTTATTCTGCATGCCCTCCTCCCACGTCTCATCTTTTCATTGTCTGGGGAGAAGTACAACTTAACCCCAGGCAGGGCTCTACCAATACAAAAGGAGCAATTAGTTACAACGACCTGTGATTACAATAATACAACAGGCAGAATTCTACCTTCTCAGCAACTACTCCGACTGGTTTTGTAACCTTTTTTTCTAAAAAAAAAAAATTGACAGATTTTTTGTTTATAACAGTAGGATTCCAGATTTGTGCCAGGACTCCAGATCTGGCAAATTGCCAGTACCTGTACTGCCCAGACCTGGCATTTGCCAGTGCCAGTATGGCCCAAATGTGGCAATTTCCTGCCCCTGGAGCACTTGAGGGCTCTGGCTGAGCACCAAAGGTGCTCCTGCCTCAGACCCTGAGGCAGGAGCTTTCCTTGGCTGCAGCCAAGCCTCAGCATGCAAAGACCTTCCCGGTGCTGTGCCCTGTGTCAGGAGGGATTGGGGCACAGGACCTGACTCTCAATGTCTTCTCTCAGGCAGCTTTAGGAGACGGAACATGGAGAAGCCAGAGCTGATTCTCAGCTTTGCACAGTCCCCCGGAAGAATCCTGTGTGGGAAGCAGTCTGGGAGAAGGGTTTATGTGCCAGGGGCAGGCAGTTCAGAGCCCTTTTCTCCCCTGAGGGTTGAGGCTCTGGCCCTTGCCCTTTCCAAGGGCCCTCGAGCTGCCTGCCAAGGGGCCTTTTTCACTGGGATGAGAAGAGTTCTGCTGCAAGGCTGTCCTCAAGTGGCTTCTGCTGCAGATGTGCCTGAGGAATGCTCATAGCTTGCCGTCTCAGGTCCTGTGTGTGTGCAGGTGGAACTAGGGAAGGACGGAGCAGCTCTGCTGGGGGCAGTTATCTTTTTCTTGGTGGTTTTTTTTTTCTTTTTAATGAACTTTCCCTGTCAGCTCTGGGCAGAGCTCTGTAACTGTGTCTGACACTTGTCTGTGGCACTGTGCAGGTGGCCAGGGGGACCTTCCCTGAGCTGTGTGCAGAGGAATCCACATCAGCCCACGCCAGGGTGGGCAGTGGCCGCTCAGTTCCATTGACTGGCCATGGCTCTGGATGCTTCCCTTGGAGCACCTCCAGGGACAGAAGGTTGGGGCTGCCATGGCGGTGTCACAGTGAGGGGAACATTGGGGCTGCCACAGCTGCGGTGTCACAGAGAGGGGAATCTTGCTGCAACCTCTGTGTTGTCACAGAGAGGGGGACATTGGGGCTGCCACTTCTGGCGTGTCACAGATAGGGAAGGTTTGGACTGCCACAACTATGGTGTTGTAGGAATGTGCCCCCTGTTGATGGAGTGACCTGTCTCCTTAAAAAGGAAAAAAGCCCAGAAGTCTCTCCTCAACTGGGTAAAAAGACACCTCACAGGACCTTGGGGACTTCACCTCAAACTTAAGGATAGCCAAATGGACAGAAGCCAAAAGGTCCTGCCTAAGCAATTCACTAGAAATAGAAGAGAACAAAGGAACTAATCACTTTTGTGGAGTATTTTATTTTCACCAGGAGCAAGAGCCTCTTGCACCTGGCTCGGGTTTTCTCTGCAAAGAGCTTTGTTTTTTGCCTTTTAATAAAACTTCTGTTTCCAACACTACCACAGAAGCCATCCTGCTGATTTTATGCCATCTAAGGTGGCTGAGCTATCTCAGATCTGATATAGGTCTCCAAGAGCTCAAAGGACTTGGCTCGAGGAGGCCGTAATATCATCCATCATAGACAGCGGAAGGCTGGGGCTGCCACAGCTGTGGTGTCACACTAGGACATTGGGGTTGCCACCTTTTATAAATGATCAATCAAAAGCAAAATTATCAAAAACTCGAAAAGATTTATTTATTTTTTTCCGTGACCAAACTACGGTCCTCAAAACCACCACAGTCAAAGAGACAGCATCGAGCCTGGGATCGGCGCTGGGTGAACCTGGATCCGATCTCTGTCGCATTGAATTCCCCCACCCCATTCACGAGAGCCGCTTCTAGCGGAGATGTTTTATACAGTTTATTATGCCCGAGGCAAAGGAGTCCAAGTTTCTTTTGTAACTCTGCATATTCATAATTGGTTCTTTCACTGTGCAGAGCTGGACAATCCTGTTTCCTGGTTTATAGCCAGCGTTGATCGAATCCTGGGAAGTCGCGTATTCACATATGTCTTTCTGGCAACTTCTGCTATCTTGATTGATGTTATCTGCAGGCCCATGATCGCTCTTTGGCGTTTTCCGATGACTCGGGATAACAGTGATCATCGCGCTGTGTGCGTCTATTCATGAGCTAAATGCCGATAGTTATCTGGCTGCCTTCAGGAATTTCGGACATCCATCTCTCCTCTCCGTCTGCCTGTGGTCAGAGACTCATATGGATTTCACAATCTTTATAAAATACATTCCTTCATAGCATGAATTATTTCTAACATATATTACACCACCGCTGTTGTGTCATAGACAGTGGGACACTGGGGTTGCCACAGCTGTGGTGTCACAGACAGGGAAATACTGGGGCTGCCCCGCTCCTGCCCTGCATCCATGAGCTTTAGCAGTGCCTCGTGGGGACACAAAGGCTGAGCCAAAGCGTGAGAATTGCAGAAGCAGCTGAGCTGGGAGGGAGAGCCACAGGAATCACCGAGTTATTCCTGGCCCTGCACAGAGCCCCTGGCCCTGCACAGACAGCCCAACATGGCAGTCTGAGCATCTATGGGATGCCTCCCCGGAGGAGGAGGAGGGAAGGAAGGACGGAAGCACCATCCCGTTCCTGGCACTCTCTGCACTCTCGCCGTGCCTGCGCACACGCGCACACTCATGAGAGTGGCGGGGGCTGTGTGCACGGTGGGGCAGCAGCAGGAGCGCCCCAGCAGCCGGGGTGAGACGGGTGGGAGAGGTCCAGGGCTGCGGCGTGTCCCGCAGTCTCCCTGAGGCTCCCCCAGCTCCTCCTCAGTTAGCCAGGAGCTTTGCCATAACACTGGAATAAAAGCTCACATTCCTGGGAGAGATAAAAATAGATGGAAAAAATGCAACACGTGGTCCTGAAAAGAGAACGGAATGATTAAAACCATTTTAAATGGGTAAGAGGAAATGGCCTCACGTCATCCCATGGGATGTTTAACCTGGATACCGGGAAATCTTTTAGGGGAATGTTGTCCATCCCTGGCACAGGCTTCCCAAGGCAGTGGTAGAGTCCCTATGCCTGGAGGGATTTAAAGCTGTGTGGATGTGGCATTTGGGGACATGGGACAGTGCTGGCCTCAGCAGCGCTGGGAGGATGGCTGGGCACTGTGATCCCAGAGAGCTTCACTAACCTGAACGATTCCACAAGTCCAAAAAAAAATACTCTGTATGTCGTCAGCACAGACACACCTGTGCCTGTTGCAAACATAATTTCACTTCCTCTCCTTTGGTTGCTTGCCAAATACTGTCTGGTGACAGGCAATATGGCAGCACTCCTTGCTGCAGGAAAAGCCAGCAGGATTAGATCAAATTCCCTTCAGAAAGGGATAATAGGATCATTATGCTAAGGCCTGAGCAGCAGGCCTAAGCCAGAGTTGACTTACAAGATCCTGGGCACTATTGAAACATGGGGTCAGAAATTAGAGGATGTATATTAATCACAGGAATTAGAAGGTATTGATTGAGAATAGGCACATAAATGATGGGCATTGCTTAATATTCGCTGCATCCTTAGTTGCATGAGAAAGGAAAGGGATACAGGAAAGGAATACATGCAAAACAGCAAGAAAGAATGCAAGCATGCCTAATGCCTAATAAGAGGAAGGATGTTTATCAAAAAGGATGCAGTATGCAAGTGTGAAAAATGCCAATGCACTTGTTTTTAGAATTTTAAAAGTTTAATAGTAATAAAATGGTCATAAAAATAGTGATATAATTAGAGTAATAAAAATTCGGACAATTAGGATTTAGGACAATACAAGACAATAAAAACAAAGAGTTACGGACAGTCCAGGCACCTCTTTCTGGGCAAAGTAAGCCCAAAAAAGGGAACATGTTAACAGAGGATTAATCGATTAAAGCAAAAGCCTGTTGCATATTCATACACTTCATACATGATGCATAAATTCCATTCAAACAAAGGATTCTATCTGGTCAGTGTCAGCTTCTTCCTCTGAATCCTAAGGGCATCGTCAGGGCTAAGTGAGGCAGGAAGCCATTAGTTAGAGAGCAATAAAGTCTTTTTCTCTGAAAGATTTAGGAGTCCTGGGCTGTTATCTCAGGGCAAGTCCTCTCTTTAAAAAAGTGTCTTACATAGCATAGTTTCTATTTTAACATTATGTTACAACCTAAAACTATATTTAACACACTACTTAAGGAAATTAATACAGCATAACTTTCTAACATAAAACATGTAATATTAATTTTAATATTTGTGAAAAGCCAATCACAAAATACACATTTTTCACACAACAATACTGAGATAACAAGTCTCCTTGGGCCTCTGAAACCAGATGAATCTACACTCCTGGCTTGGACAGTGGCCAAAAGATCAGTAAGCATGCACAAGCCAGTAGGGTCAAAAAGTCAACCCTGAGGAAGACTACTTCATCCCCTATGACCCCTGAGAGGACCACCAGAGACAACTGTGCAGGCACAAAGGACTGATAAGGTGATTAGCATACAAAGCAGAGAGGGAGGGGAGCAAGAAATTATCTATTCTGAAACTTGATGTATATGTAACATTATAGGGGATATAAGGAAATGTGAGTGTATGGCGGGGGGGGGGGGGGGGGTACGCATATCTTTGTGGCGATATCCCCGTGCATCTGGCCAAATACAAGCATACCTACTTTAAAACTCATTTTGTCTTTGAGTTTCAGAGTCTCTCTCCACATGTCACTATGTATACCAGCAGTATTATTTAGCTAAAAATAAATGACCGAGACACTTGTGCCAGCTGTTTAACACCAAACTGGCTCCTTTAGAAACTTTCACATAACCACGTGTAGTTATCTGCAAGAAATAAAGAAATGTATCATTTTAAGAAACTTTCCCAATTTACATTCATTTGTTTGAATGATATTTTAGGGGAAAACTTTCTAGCCCAAAGCCTGGGCCCTGGCCAAGTGCTGGCCCTAGCTGGTCGGAAAGTGTGCCATCAGACCCAGGCATTCCTGAGCTAAAAATACAATCAGGTCACTTTGACTTGCTGATTTGGACCTATAAAAACTAGACTCCCTTTACGGGCAAATTCGGAGATCTCAGCTATGGGTGGACACACCACATAGGATTTTCCCAATTGCCAGGAAGGGTTTTCCAGGTCCTCTCTGTGAAACTCAGCTAGGCTCCCCAGTGATTGCAGACTCTGGGTGATGTAAAGTATTTAGGCAATTGGGGATGTATCTTTGTAAATCACTATTCTCTCTCTTTCTTGTATAGTAATGATTAGGTGTGTCACCTCACTAATTTTTGTTTGTCATTAAACCCAAGTGCATAGTAAGCTGATTGTTTGATTAAATGTATCATTTTACTGTTGTGCTGCCTTATTATTCCTAATAAAATAAGACCATTCTTTCTGTTGGTATCTGTGTCCTTTAAGTCACCCCTGTCAGTTGGCAGAATGCAGGATCCAGCTAGTACTGTCCCCAGCTGCCTGGGAAACTCCCATTACCTCTGAGTAGCAAAGAGAGGAGAATCACCTTGTGCCAAGGGACAATGACACGAGAGCTGTGAGGAGAGAGTGGCAGAGATGGGAAAGGAACAGCAACATCAGAGGTTTCCAAAAGGAATACCTGCCAAATCAATCTCCAGGACCTCCAGAAAACATCTTCCAACTGATCTGTGAGTTAATACATTCCTTCCACTCACAGACCTTTCAGCAACAGCAAGGAGCTGCTCCGTATGGAAGGTTCCCTCCCTGGGGATGTACACAGCTTTTCACTCACCGCCATTGCAGTCAAAGGGGAACAAAAGAAGGAAAGGAATGAAAATGTACTACAGTATCCATAATACAACAGGTATTCCCACATGCCCTCACTGAATTCATACAGTAAATAGCATCCCAGGTTACTGAGACAAAAAGTCCCATTTAGCTGGGCAAATAAAGAGGAAAGACTCCTGGTCCCAATCTCTGACACCTTTTTGTACTACCTGTCACACTGGAGTGTCAGGAAAAGGGGGAATGGCTTCCTGCTGACAGAGGGCAGGGATAGATGGGATATTGGGAAGAAATTCTTCCCTGTGAGGGTGCTGTGGCTGTTGCACAGGTTGCCCAGAGAAGCTGTGGCTGCCCCATTCCTGGAAACATTCAAGGCCAGGTTGGATGGGGCTTGGAGCAACCTAGGATAGTGGAAGGTGTCCCTGCCCATGGAACTGGATGGCCTTAAAGCTCCCTTCCCACCCAAACCATTCCAGGATTCCATGATTCTACACAAGATGACAAGTGCTCAAATTTGAGCTGGTAATTTTAGGTAGTCAACTAAATGATCAAATGTCCAGTCTAATATTTTATGGAACAGCAACTTCTAGAAAGTAACAAGCACTTAGAAAGTCAAGGAAAGTGCCCAAATTAGCAAATATCCCAAGGCTGTGGTGTCTGAATATTGGATTTCAATGAGGTGAACCAGTCACCTGACAGATGACTGCCATGCTGTGGCACAGCTGCATCTTCCCTGGATGGAATTCCCCAAATAACCTTGTTATGGATCCTACTTCTATTCTTGCTGAAGGGAAAATGACAGTAACAATCAATAATAAAAATTAAAAGGTCACATGTTATGAACAGACCACATATAAAATATTACATTTATAGAGACTCAGTTAAACAACTTGGGTAAAATATTAGAAACTAATTAGGAAAACTGATTGTCATTCTGAGGTTTTTCATGTTGTGGATAAATAAGTTCAGGTGTGTTTTTGAAGATGTTGAAGAGCTGGATATTACTTGTTTTCATATTTGGATTACCAGAGGACTAGGGAGATCATGACACCTGGTTGTTTTCCCTAAACACATCACAGACTTAAATAAACCAGAAACATCCATAAATGGACAGCTCTGGTTCTTGCATCATGACCATAAAAACTATTTATGCAGCTTTAAAAATAAAAGTAATTCTGTAAGAACAGTCCTAGAGATCTTTCATTCAACCAGAACTTGTCTTATGTGGTTTTGTGCAAGGATCACATTCATGGGAAAACCCCACCCCAATAACTGAGGTTAAGCAGGTACAAAAAATAATAGAATGATGACCCTCAAGCAGTTTATATGACTCTTTGGAGCCAGCAGTGATCTGGATGACCTCCAACCTTCACTGCAGCAATGCTGTAGGTGTGGTGAAAGCCATGGGAACCAGTTTGGATCCCTCAGCCTAAGGGACAGCCCAACTGAGCAGTGCCAGAAGAGTTCATGCTGCTTGTTAACCCCCCAGTAATTAATATTTCCTGCCTTGTGGAGAAACATCTGTATCATTCATGCACATTTTACTTTATAGACCTTACACTAGTTGGTACCCCAGAAAAAAACTTAAATTCTGCTCCAAGAAAAAGCTCCAACACCCCTTTTGTGTGTTTTATGGAAACACTCTGACCTTGTTCCCCACCTTTTCAGTTCTGTCCTCTCCTGGTGCATTTTGCCCCTTTCCTGTCACAAGTCATGTCACACCTTTAATCACCTTCACTGTACTTTGGAAATCTTCCCAATTCACTAACACTCTTTAACCCAGTGGAAATAAACTTGTGGAATATTTCGGGTTAAAATTTCAGAACAGAATCCTTTTCAGGATTTTGTCAGCTTTGGTTTCACTTGTGTCTTTAATATTCAGCAGCTCCTTCTCTGGTGCATAAGCTACCATCACCACCATGTGAAATCCAGCTTTTTACAGCTTCGTCACATCATTGGCATTTATTACACATTGCTGGGAAGGAGGGGGAAAAAAAAGACATGTGTTGATGGTTTTGTATTGTTTTGGGTTTGTTTTTTTTTTTTTTGACAGAACACAAGAATGTAACAACAGTTTTCAAATACACCTTGTTTGAAACGAAAAAGGTTGGATATTAGAAGGGAATGCTTTCCCTTGAGCATAGAGGAGCCCTGGCACAGGGTGCCCAGAGAAGCTGTGGCTGCTCCATCCCTTGGCAGTGTAAAAGGCCAGGTTGGAGGGGGCTTGGAGCAACCCGGTCTAGTGAAATATGTCTCTGGCCATGGCAGCTGGGTGGAAGAGGATGAGCTTTGAAGGTTCTTTCCAAGCCAAACCATTCAGGGACTCCATGGTTCCAACCAGAGGAGCCAGCAGCACCTCTACACACGCAGCGGTCTGGAATCGCCTACATTCTTCGCACAGAGTCCCCTCACTTTGCCCAATTCCAGCCCTTTGTTGAATGCCCGTCACTGCCCTCCCCGCTCCTCGGGCTCCTGCAGCCGCTCCGCAGGCGGGGGCGCGGGGCGGAGCTGCCCCATTCGCCCACACCCAGCACTAAGGACGAGCCGGGGGAGCCTCGAGGAGGGACACCCCGCGGCCCGGGCCTGTCCAGCCCATCTCACCCCGGCCCCGCTCCGGCCGCTCGGACGGTCCGGCTGCCGCTTCTCGTGACCCCACCAGGGTGCGCTCCGCTCCCGCCTTCGCTCGGGAGCGCGCACGTGTGCGCGGGCAGGGCGGGAGTGCGGGGAGCGCCGGGAATAGGATGGGAACGGGCTCCGGGGGCTCGGCCCTCAGGCTGCCCGGGCCTTGGTTTTAATTGGTTTTAATTCTCTTCTCCTTCTCCTCTCCTTCTCGTCTCCTCCTCTTTTCCTTCTGCTCTCCTCCTCTCCTCTGCTCTCCCCTCCTCTTCCCCTCCCCCTCCCCCTCCCTTCCCCCTCCCCTCCTCTAACCCTCCCCTCTCCCTTTCCCCAGTGCAGCACTGCAGCTGGGATTCCAGCTACCGTACAAACTGTGAGAAGCAGTGAAGAAACTCGGACCTTACAGATAAATCAGCGACACTCACTCAGCCCTCGCGGCGCCGGGACGGAGCTGGCTCTGCCGCGGGCTGGCGTCACCCGCGCGCCTCCCACCCGCCCCCGGCGCCGCTGACCCCGCCACCCGTACCCCCACTTTGGCTCCTCTTTTCCTCTCTGCTGGGATGAACTTCCTAGCCTGGTCTGCTGGAAAATGGAGGAGAGGAAGAGGAAATGTGGTGCCAGAGCTTTGTCCCATCAGGTTGTGTTTCCCCCTGGAGACAGAGATCTGAGTCTCTGGGCCGAGGTGAAATTGCTGAGTGCTTGGATGAGTGTGAAATACAAAGCTATGTTTCGTATCAGGTACATAGAGGCAACGTGTGTATTTGTGATTGTGATATGTGTGGAAACTGACCATGAGACAGTCATAAAGACAAATTCTAACAAACAACTGAGGAATTAAAGCATGGAAGAAGACCTTTGAACCTATCCTTTGTGTGCAATTGACCTTTATAAGTCTTAAGTTGATTTAGGAGCATTTGAATTAAAGCGTTAAGGATGTTGCTTTTTGACAGGAACTTTCTGCTTGTAGTTAAGCCTTAAGGAGTTTTGCAATATTAACCTTTTGAAGTATAATTTTAGAATATTGCTTTTTGCAAAAGGATCTTTGAAACTATAGCTTTAGAATATATAAAAAGGAAACATGCTTATCTCACGCCTTAACGAAACAGTGAAAAGCAGCTTGAGAAAGGAAGATGAACATCAACTCAAGGATTAATAGTTTCAACCAAGAGAAGCTGGACATCACTGTTATAAGATTTATAATCCTTGCAATCAAAAGGTGGACCCACATCTGGAGAGCTGGACCTCACCAGATGGGATACTTCTTCCTTCTTTTGGAAACCAGACCACCACCATCTGGGGAAACTCCTTTCTGGGAAACATCCTGAGAAAAACTAAATCACAATAGTATATAGAATTGTGATGTAAAAATTGGGAATAGAAACTGCTGACGAGTAAAAATTGGGAATAGAAACTGCTGAGAAAGCTTATGAGTGTCCCTATAAATACCTGTAAGCCTCAACTATTAGTGTGCAGTTGGAGGGAAAACTTCCCCCACTGGACCCAGCACTGTGTTGCTCATACTTTACCATATTAATTAATAAATTGATTGCTACTTGAATATTGGCCTAGTCAAGCTTCTCATTTATAACATGAGCAAACCAGGGAACAGGGAACTCCAAATCGCAGGTGCTGATGGAACCATTGCCTTAGCTTTGCTTAGTTTGTGTCTGTGAGAAGTGAGATTTGGGCTGGAGAGGTGCTGTTGTGAACAAAGAATGGAGTAAATCCACTTCGGGGATACACAGTGAAGGACTGGGTTGCAGGGAAGGAGTGTGTTTATAAACTTTAGCAATATTCCCCTGAAACTGGGGCTGCAGCAGGGTTTAGTCTGGGCCTTTGAGGATGAGCCATAAACCACCAAGCCCTGGAACTCTATGGATGCTTGAAACACTTCCACAGAAAGGCAAAGCAGTAATGATCCCAGAGGAAATTATCATTCAGAGAGTGTATTGAAGCAGAGCACATCTTTTGGCTCTTTTTCTGGTCTGTAATCTCCCCTCTAACTTAAGAGTTTTGTGTGCTCCTGTGGGTGATTGGTTTCCATGTATAAAGCCAATTTATTAATTCCAAAAGCTCAGTATATATACTTTTTCAGCTATAGCTAAAAATAGCAGCAATCACAACATTTATGTTTCTTAGTAACATTGCTTAATCATAGCTTTGCACAGACTCATACAGGGACGTAGAGTCTTTCATGATTTCTCTCAAACAAAACATAGCAAGCACACCATTATCTTCTGCTTTCCCCTGTCGCAGTTCTGTCGCAGACATCTTTTTATGAAAAATCCTTTCCTTACGATTTTTCCTCCTGAGAAGCTGAGAGGCCTCAGGAACAAAATATAAACAATGGTTATTTGCTGCTGTGGAATGCAACAGGTGCATCTGTGATTGGTCCATCTTGGATGTTTCTAATTAATGGCCAATCACAGCCCAGTCGGCTTGGACTGAGAGTCCGAGAAAGCTGCCTTTGTTATCATTCTTTTCTATTCTTAGCCAGCCTTCTGATGAAACCTTTTCTTCTATTCTTTTAGTATAGTTTTAATGTCATATATATCATAAAATAATAAATCAAGCCTTCTGTAACATGGAGTCAGATCTCAGTCTCTTCCCTCATCTGAAAACCCCTGTGAACACCGTCAGGAGTTCTGCTTTGTGTTGCCAAGTCTTGTGGCCTATCAGAGTGTCTTGATCTGGAGTGAATTTGGGAGGAAACTTCCAAAGGGCTTCTTCTAGAAAATAGATTTAAGCGGCCCCTTTCTTAATTGGTTTTGTAAAATACTTTTTGAAGAAAAGTGGAAAAAATTGTTTCAACAGGCAAAGCATTCACTAGCACAAAAAATTAACAACTTTATTAAACAATAAAACCTCTTGCTGTTCTAAAAGAGATGACAAACTCAGAAAGTCTCTTTTATGGGCTGTAGTTTGGCTTATTCAGTCTCTTATTAGTCTTTTTGGTGCTGGAAATGCCGTGGCCCAGACCTGGCCCAGTGGGCCACAGGTGTGAGCTGCCAGTGCTCTTCTGGTTGTTTAGTCCAGAGCAGGTTTAAACAGTTCTAAGAAAAAGAGAAACCACAGTCCTGGTGTCCTGGGTTGACTATTTGATGTTTTTATCCCTAATTGCCTTGTTCTGTTTATGATGAATAATAAGTTTTGCACCTTTAAGACTTGTTCCCGAGAGTGAAGGAGGGAGAGAAGAAGCGTGCAGATTGTTTTCAGACACTGAACTCACTCCTCCACATACCTACTCCTGAACTGTTGTCTGCAGATGGACAGACAGCAGGACAGAGCTCTCCTTTGCTTTTAGTTAGTTTAGCTCGCTGAGGCAAAGTTCCCTGGACTGTGGTTTTTTTTTTCTTTTTTCCCTTTTTTTTTTGGACCTCCTGAAACCTGCTCTGGATTGAGCACCCAGAAGAGCACCAGCAGCTGCAGCTGTGGCCACCGGGCCGGGCCTGGCCTGCAACATTTCCAGCACCGGAGGGACTGAGCAGAGACTGAGTGAGCTCAGCTGCAACCCGAGGAGGGACTTTTCTCAGTTTGTCATCTCTTTTGGAGCAGCAAGGGGTTTTATTGTTTAATATTGTTTAGTTTTTATTGTTTAATAAACAGGTTTTTTCCACTTTTCTCCAAGGAGGTTGTGGGAATCCATAAAAATCAGAAGGATTTAGGAAGGTGGTAAAAAAGACAGGCCTCAGACAGCAGATTTGTGAATAGTGCTAAGGCAGCAGAAAAGTTTTCTAAGCTGTAGCAAAGACATGGGAAATAGAACAATAAGAGCTATGTAGAAGGGCCTTCTAAGTTTGCCTCTGCCAAAAATTTGGAGTCTTCTCCCACCCATACTGGCAGAGTTCCTGGGAAAGTTCATTGCTACAGCAACACCTCTGCCAAGAATTTGAGGTTTGGCAGCACTCCTGGAACAGCTTCTGTCACTGAAAATTTTAACCCTTCTTCACCAAAGACAATAGCTATGACAGGAAATATTAAAATGCAGCCTGAATCAGAAAAAGTGTTGATGAAAGAAATCAAACGCAATCTAAATCAGATATGGAACCTCCTTTCTTACTGCCTAACTGGTCTAATATTAAATTGGTCTACATAAACTGGTCTAATATTAATCAAAAATTAAAAAAATATATGGATTCAAAGAAGCAACTCCTTGCACTACCTGTACGATATGGTTGTAATGATGCCAATCCAAGATATGAGAGTCTCTCTTACCATGATATCAAAGAACTACATCATGCTTTAAAAGAAAGTGGGTTCTCTTCTCCCTATTTTAATACTCTATTGAAAAGTGTTTTTAATTCTTATGACTTAGTCCCTGCTGATTGTCGAAATGTGGCTTCCTTGATTTTAACCAATTCACAATATCTTTTATGGGAATCACAATGGAAAAAAACATGTTGCTTTGCTTGTTGTAAACTAGGTCACATTGAAAAAGGGATTGCCATGTGAAAACATTCCAACCAAAACAACCAAAGTTGTCATGATGTATATGATTTGCTAATGTGTTTTTGTACAAGCTTTGTCCTCAGTTCACAGAAGTTTCCAAGATCCAAGATTCTACACTACATGGATGACTTGCTCATTGCAGCTTCATCACAGACAGAGAAGGAGCGAACCCGTGCTAGTGCTGTGACTGAAATCCAAAATGCAGGACTTGACATTTCTACAACAAAAATCCAAGGCTGCGACATCTACTCTCCAAATAAGACAAGTTCACCGCTGTGTTCTGAAAAAGCCTTTCTTTTTTGCAGTTTTAGGAGAAAAGATGCAACTTCGTGGTCTCATTTTTCAGTGGGACCCTTCTGAGCCAGACCCTTTGTTGATAATAGAATGGATTTTTCTTCCATACAGGTTTCCAAAGACTATTTTCACAGTTTTAGAAATGATTGCACAAATTGTAATTAAGGCCAGAACCAGATTGTTAACTTTAGCAGGCCAAGAATTTGCAGTTATCTATTTACCATTGAAAAAATATTATCTTAATTGGGCAATGCAAAATTCTGATGATTTACAATATGCATTATTTGGCTTCCCAGGTGTTTGCTCTGTTCATTACCCAGCTCATTGGGTAATGAATCACCCAGTTCATTATCTAGCTCACCAAACACCCAGGTGTTTGCTCTGTTCATTACCCAGCTGTTCATTACCCAGCTCTCAAATTATTGCAGGCAAAATTGAGTTTTAGAGAGAAACCTAAATAAAGTGAAGAACCTTTAAATTCAGTAACTCTCTTCACTGATGGCTCTGGAAAAAGTCACAAATCAGTCGTAACTTGGTTGAACCAAAAAACTAATGCTTGGGAATCAGACATTCAAATGGTAGAAGGGTCTCCTCAAATTGTTGAGCTTCCTGCTGTGGTTCAGGCTTTTCAGCTTTTTCCTCAACCTTTTAATTTAATCACAGATTCTGCTTATGTTGCTAATGTGGTTAAGAGATTGGAAGGGTCAATTTTAATAGATGTTAATAATGATACTTTATATCGTTGGCTTTCATGTCTTTTTACAACTTTGCAATATAGAAATAATCCATATTTTGTTTCTCACATCAGGGCTCATTCTTCGCTTCCTGGATTTTTAGTGGAAGGAAACGCGAGAGCGGACAAACTGACAATGGTTATTTCAAACACTTTGCCAAACATTTTGGAACAAGCAAAACTGAGTCACGCCTTTTTTCACCAAAACGCACAAGCACTTGTGCGAATGTTTCAGATTTCCAAAAGTCAAGCTAAAGCTATCATCAGTACTTGCCCTGACTGTCAGCTTGTGCAGCCTCCTGTTTGTACAGGAGCAGTCAACCCACGAGGGTTTGCAAAGCCTGCAGTTATGGCAAACAGACATCACTAAATACCCTTCCTTTGGTAAATTCAAAAATATTTATCTTTCAGTGGACACGTTCTCTGGTGCAATTTTTGCTTCTCCTCACACAGGTGAAACCAGCAATCATGCCTGTCATCATTTCCTGCAAGCTTTTGCTTCATTGGGTGTACCCCAAGAAGTAAAAACCGACAATGGTCCTGCATACATATCTCAAAAATTGGCCACATTTCTAAAAGAATGAGGTGTTTGTCACATCTTTGGTATTTCCCACTCTCCCACAAGCCAAGCAATTATTGAAAGGGCACATCAAATATTAAAATGCATTTTAGATCAACAGAGAGGGGGAGAGGAGGTCACACCACAGATGAGGCTGAACAAAGCTTTGTATGTTTTTAATTTTTTAAACAGTTCGGGAGCAGAACATGATCCACCAATCTTTAGGCATTTTTCAAATAACACACAGACAAAACCGAGAGAAAATCCTCCTGTCTTAATTGGAAACCCTGAATCTGGACAAATTGAAGGTCCTTTCTGATTAATAACCTGGGGCAAAGGGTATGCTTCTGTCTCTACAGCTGCTGGAATTAAGTGGGTCCCTGCCAAAAACGTCAAACCATATCGCACCCCAGAACGTGTTGACGAGCCCAGAACTGAGGAAGCAAGTACACAGACGTGAACCGAGCAGAGGGATCCTGGGTCACGCCTGACGTTCCTTGTGCATTGGTGGAACCTGCAAACTTTGATTTTGTGTTAATGTTATTTATAAGTGTGTCAATTGTATGTCAAATGTTTGTTTCGTAGAGCTGACTTTAGGCAAAAGTTTAAGTTTTTGATTTTGTTAAAAGCAAAGTTTTAAAATTGATATGTACGTAAGGATCATGCCAAAATTTAGCTCATGAAAAAGATGGAGCAAATGCAAGCTGTATGTTGGTGTTGGTGGGTTTTAATTGTTTTTTGTCGTGCAGATTTGCCTGTGGAACAACCAAAACCACATGTTTGGGTGACCTTAGCCAAGGCAGCCGGCTCAGATACTATATGTTTGTCTAATTCGGAACCAGAAAAACTTTTCTCAACCTGTCTGGTTGGTGTGCCAGTAAAAGATTTGCCTTTGGTCAAAAAACAACCCAATGCTAAACCAGGTGAAATCGACAATGGAAACAATCCCTCATTGAATTGGAACCTTTAGTCAAAAAAACCTTCCCAGGGCAGCATCTGAACCCCAAGAATTGGAAATCCTTGGTTCTTTAACAATGGATTTTTGCTTAACCTTCATAGCTAGTGCTTGGCGAAAAGGTGATCCTCCAAAGTACAATGTTACTCCCCATAATTTTGCATACAGAAATTTAAGTTTTTGGTGTAATTTTTCAGACAGTTGGGATGTGCTTTCTGAGGCTGACCAATATCCACAGCAATTGCCTAAGGGATATTGGTTCATTTGTCAAGACAGGGCTTGGCAAGGAATTCCGGCACACCTTGAAGGTGGCCCTTGTAGCATTGAGATGCTCACTGTAATCGCTCCCTCGGCTAAAGCGGTCATAAAAAAGAAATAAAGGAGAACAAAAGCTGTTCCTCATTATGAGGAGAACTGTCAGAGTGATTTTATGCCTTGGAATGCTGCCAGAAGGGTTTCAGCAGGTATATTTTTACCCCAATTGGCTTCAGCAGTGGCATTGAAACAATTAGTTCGGGTTGGATGTTGGCTGAGCAAACAAACTAATGCCACATCCTCTGCAATTAGTGATATGTTAACCGATGTTGATAGTGTTAGACATGCTACCCTTCAAAATAAAGCAGCAATTGATTTTCTTTTACTGGCACAAGGACATGGTTGTGAGGAATTTGAAGGATTGTGTTGTATGAACCTGGCCGATCATTCTGAATCCATTCACAAAAGCATACAAAAACTGAAAGATTTGACAGCCCAAATTAAAGAGGATGGTGGATCCTGGCTGGATGATCTGTTCCAAGAATGGAGCTTTGCACCTTTGTTGCCCGATTGATAAATGACACAAAACTCGGATAAGTTTTGTGGGTGCTTTATTACGGGCCTGGGGAGCTGGGGGGACTCATGTCCCAAAAACCCAAGCCCCCCATTTCACATATGGGTGCTTCCCTCTTATACATGCGATTCACAACAAAGTCTCCAAGAAACAGTTCCCTTGTGATACATTCCTTAGTTCACAGGCAAGATCATAAATCTTCTGCTTATCTTATTCTAAGAGCATTGTATGCTGCCTTCAGACAGGTTAGTATTCTTACTTTCTTGCACTAGTTTAATTATTTACTAAATTCCTAAGACTACCTGCTAGGTTGCACACAAACCCAACACACACACTATCAACGGCTACAAAACTGCAAAACTGCTTTTAACAAACCAATTCACACACAACTCATAACTAAACTATAATTACACACTTTGCTAAATTTCATTTCTTTTCCAACATTTCCCCCCTTTTGAGCATCCTTCAGTCCTGCTGCAAGGATGCTCAATCAACAGTATTGACAGTAACATCTTCATAACGAGGTGGGGAGTGTTCTTCATTCTGCCGCCCGCGGGTCATCGCCTTCAGCAACCGGAGAGATCGCTTCTTTTCCTTTTCGATCACACCTAAGAGGCATCTATATACAATCCAAATAGTCACTAAAAATACTAAAAACATTAGTGCATACTGTATAGCAGACAGATCCAGTAATGCAGTATGCATACTGTAATCCAGCCAGACAGGTGAAGCCCCAAAGAATCAAATACTGCTCCTATCCAGTTATGCTGTGCTTCCTTTTCAATTTCTTTGGTTTTTGTTTCCACTTCTGCCAGTTGAGAAATATCTTTCTCAACTTCAAGTGTAACATTTGGAATGTGTACACAGCAATGATCTATTCTCCTACTCAGGTAACCACAAACTCCATGTTCTCTTAACAGTAGCAAATCCAATGCCATTCTGTTTTGTAGGGTCATTCTTGATGTAGCTTGCAATTGCAAATTTAGATCTTTAAATCCCTTCTTAGTAGCTGCTGCCAACCTTTCTGTCTGTCCTAACAAGTTGTTGAGCATTTCCCTATTTCGATATGTCGCTATCGGAGGGAATAATGATTCTAATATCCATCCAAAGTGTACTCCTGAGCCAGGTTCATGCCACTGCTCCTCTAGGGATTCCTCCCTCTTTCTGAGTCCTTTCCTTTGGATCAATCTATTCTGTTTCCAGTATGGACACAATGTGGGAACCCCTAGGGTGATTTGTGTTACTGATCCATCTAGAGGTAAATGTGTGGTCCACTGTCTATGTCCCAACACCTAGACTAGATTTCCAGGGCTATGCACAGTAGTATATCTGCAATCTATAGGTCCCTCCATGGACTCTCTGCTAACTGTATGATCATATCCCCTACACTCGCATCCCCACTTTAATGCCATTTTCACCGGTACCAATCCAATTCGGTCTTCCGGTGTATCACATGTAAAAACTTCAGTACAATTCCAATCCTCTTTCTGCGGTCTGAACTCTCGGGAAGATGTAGACGTGATGAGGGCCCTATAATGTGACTGATTCTTTACTCCTGACCATTGGATGCACCATTGTACTTCCCCAAGGTAATTATAGTGTTCCAAAACACTAGGTCCCCATAATGTCTTCCAACTATTCCAGGTGTCAAAATTCTGTGTGACATTCTGACAACTCATTTCATTTCGGTGGGATTTCGTTCTTATTCGTACTGTATTGCATGGCTCATCTATTGGGGTTGCAATTAAACACTTCCTGGTATTTTGAATCCAACCATAATGATTGGGTTTCTTTTCACATTCTTCTCTAGTCATAGCCCGAATGGTCATACACAAATCCCTCCATACATCCACTGGTTTGGGAACTGACTGGCAGGACCATGAAACATTCTTAAATGTTTCAGGCATTTTGGTTACCGGTATTATTCTCCAGGGAATTGGTTCACCTGCAGCCTGTGGTAATGGTAGGCAAGCTGTTATTTTAGTCACGTTCTGCATGATCCCAAAATCTCTAATTAATCCTACCACTAAGTTTTCCTGTTCAGTATTCCGTTCTATTGTATCATTAGCCTCCCGTCTACTCCTTCTACCATGTCTCTGTAAGGATAACATCATTCTGTCATGCCTCCACCATGCATTTCCTATTCTAGGATTAGTGACATTCAACCACCCACAACCTTTGCCTTCCTTCTCCCACCAACTAGTCCCGTCCTCTATTCTGTCCCAGGTCAGTTCCCTATTTTGCTTCCACCATTTGACCCGTAGGTTCAAAGGATATCTTGATCTTACTAGGAAGGAACAATTTATTCTAAGGGGTGACCCATCCCACATGTCCGCTGCCATTGATACTGGATCAACCTTTATGTTTTCAGCACGATCTCCTGTGCATGGCAAAACTCTCATACTCACTCTTTTGTAATCAAAACTATCCCGTATCTTGACCAAACATGTATATTCTCCCGTATCGTTTGTGGTTACCTTAGTAAGATTCAGTACCGTGTTTCTTTGTCGTTTATCCTGATCCCAACCGACTCTGATCTTGCCTCGGCTTCTTTCAGCCCCCCGTTGCCATACTGCAATAACTTCATCGGCCTCAACTCTCTGGCTGTCAAATATAACACAAGTTAATTGGACATCCATCCCTTCCATGACTGTAACCTTTGTTTCTTCAACCTGTACTAGAGTAGACCCTTGAACGGGTAATAGTCTCATGATCACTAGCAATAATATAATTAAGAAGGCGGCTTTGCGCGGAAGATCATCCGGGTTGGAGACACCATCTGGGTTTCCCATTGGAACGGTGCCTTCTTTACCCTGGTGTAATGGATCCAAGCATCCATCTCCTGGACCTTCACCGCCGTGTAGGTCGTCATCATCACCTGGTGGGGTCCGCTCTATGATTCCCGTAGCGGATCTGTGATCCACTTCTTGACGTACACCTGGTCCTCAGGCTGAATGTCATGGACCGAATTCTCCAGCGTGAGCGGTCTATTCCACTGTAAGGTATTTCTTAAAGAATTCAAGATCTTATTAAGTGACATAACATACTCTGCAATTGCCTGGTCCCCACTCACATGTACCTCCTCTTTTAATACAGTTGCATGATATGGTTTGCCATATAGTATCTCATATGGACTTACGCCTATCTTTTCCTTTGGCTTAATTTGAATCCTGAGTAGGGCCAAAGGCAAAGCTTGAGGCCAGTGCAGTTTAGCTTCCTGGCAAATCTTTTTGATTTGTACTTTCAGGGTTTGATTCATCCTTTCTACTTGCCCACTAGATTGAGGTTTCCAGGGGGTATGCAAATTCCAGGTTATATCTAACAGTCGTGCTAGTTCTTGCACTACTCCGGCTATAAAATGCGGACCCCTATCTGATGACAATCTTAAAGGTACTCCAAATCTTGGTATTATTTCTTTTAACAAGGTTTTTACCACTTCTTTAGCCTGATTAGTTCTACATGGAAAAGCTTCTGGCCACCCTGAAAACGTACATACATACACTAACAAGTATCTGTATCCCTGTGCCCTAGGCAATTCGGAAAAATCAACCTGCCAGTAATCTCCCGGTTGTGGCCCGACTTGCAGCTTTCCCATTTGTATTTGTCTCCTAACTACTGGATTATTTTTCAAACATACCGGGTACATTGCATTAACTCTTTTTGCCATTGTTAACATCTGATTAGAGATTATCTCATTCTTCAAAAATTTTACCAATACTTCTGCCCCCCAATGACATTTGTTATGTTCTGATTCTAAAATAAATTTCATTATGCGAGTAGGTACCACTATTTGTCCCATTGGTGTAACATACTACCTAAGTTGATTCTTCTGTGCCCCTAGCAAGTTTATTAATTTTTCATCTTTTATTGAATATTTGGGCTCCTGATTCAGGTATGGGGTAGCCGGATTCGTTCTTACCGGTACCAATGCCATTTGAGTCCATATTTCCCGTGCCACTTGCCGTGCTGTAGCATCAGCAAATCGGTTTCTTCTGTAAACGTCTCCTTCCGCAGTCTGATGTCCTCTAACATGCATAACTGCAACTGCTTTGGGACTATGTACCGCATCCAGTAGCTGTAGCACTTCTTCCCGGTGCTTGATGTTGGTTCCTTGTGAATTCAAAAGCCCTCTTTCCTTCCATAACGCCCTATGCACATGAACCACACCAAAGGCATATTTAGAATCCGTCCAGATATTAACCCTTTTGTCTTTGCTCAAATACAGGGCTCTGGTGAGTCCAATCACCTCTGCCTTCTGGGCCGAAGTTCCAGGTAACAAAGCCTTTGCCTCTATTACCTGATCCAATGTTACCACTGCATACCCGGCATAGCGAGTCCCATTCTCGACAAAACTGGATCCATCAGTGTATAGTTCTCATTCAGGGTCTTCTAATGGTTCATCTTTTAGGTCGGGTCTGCTGGCATATACTTGTTCAATTACCTCTACGCAATCGTGCACCAGTCCCCCAGCCTCTTGGTCACTGCATAAAAATTCTGCTGGATTAACATGATTAGTAGTCTTTATTTCAATATCATCCTGTTCTCTCAGGATGGCCTGGTATTGCAACATTCGACTGGATGATAGCCAGTGACCCCCCACTTTTGCTCCAAAACGGCCATGACCATGTGGTGAACAAACACTTTCATTTTTGCCCCCAAAGTCAATTTCCGGGCTTCTTGAATAAGAATTATTGTTGCCGCCACGGCGCGTAAACATGAGGGCCACCCGGAACTTACCAAATCCAGTTGTTTAGAGAAGTATCCCACTGGCCTCTTCCAGGATCCCACCTTCTGGGTGAGGACCCCCAATGCCAGTTTTTGCCTCTCATTCACGTACAACTGGAATTCCTTGGTCAGGTCAGGGAGTCCTAGGGCTGGGGCCTCCTTTAGTGCCTGCTTCAATTCCTGGAAGGCCTTCTTTTGCTGTGTCGTCCACTCCAGCCGATGCTGCTTCAAGGCCTCATACAGTGGCTTGGCTAGGAGACCGAAATTCATGATCCACAGTCGACACTATCCCACCTTTCCTAGAAAAGATCTCAATTCCTGATGGTTACGAGGCAAAGGAATAGCACATATTGCCTCTATTCGGTTTACTCCCAAACGTCTCTGCCTTTGTGTGATCTCACAACCGAGATAAATAACGCTATTTTTGACCAATTGAGCTTTTTCCTTAGAAACTCGATACCCTGCTTGGCATAGCATGTTGAGTAATTTAATTGTTAATTCCACACACATTTCCCTTTCCTTAGTAGCCAGAAAAATGTCGTCCACGTACTGCAGGACTACATACAAGGATGGGGATATTGTTACCTGGGTCATCTTCCATTCCTCCAGCTCCTTGGCCAGTTGGTTTCCAAAAATAGTAGGGGAGCATTTAAATCCCTGTGGGAGTCTAGTCCACGTAAGCTGCTTCTTTCTCCCAAAATCAGGACTCTCCCACTCGAAGGCAAAATATTTCCTACTCTCTACTGCCAGTGGGATGCAGAAGAAGGCATCTTTAAGGTCAATCACTGAGAACCATTTAAACTCCTCCGATACAGATGTTAACAAGGTGTAAGGATTAGCAACAACTGGATGTATGTCTTTCACTATTTCATTAATAGCCCTTAAGTCCTGTACCAAACGGTACTTACCATTAGGTTTCTTTACTGGAAAAATTGGAGTATTATACTCTGATTCACATTCTTGTAATATTCCTTGAGCCAAAAATTGTTTAATTAACGGGGCTACTCCCCTCCTCGCTTCAAGCTTCAAGGGGTATTGCTTTACCCTCACTGGTCGGGCCCCTTCCTTTAGTTCCACCTTTACTGGCTGTGCAGCTTTAGATTTTCCCGGAACCCCTGACTCCCATACCCAGGGTACTACAGCCTGCTCAATTTCTTCTGGAATAGGAGAGACATCCACTTCCTTGATCACAAAAATGCCTGCTATTTGTTCCTCAGGTATTTTCAATTTCACCCTTCTCCCTTCAAATATTATTTTCACATTAAGTCGGGACAACAGGTCTCTGCCAAGAAGGGGTGTGGGGCAATTTGGCATATACAAAAATTGGTGATCTAATTCCTTCTCTCCAAACCTAAGATTTAAAGGTTGTAAAAATGGTTGTTCCTCTAGCTTCCTTGTTGCCTCCACCACCTGTACTGTTGTGTCACTCAAAGGTCCCAATCGTCTATTAAGTACAGAATAGGTTGCTCCAGTGTCTACCATAAATTCTTGATCCTTTCCATCTATTTCCAAAACTACCCTCAAATCCTGGTCTAGTCAGCTTTGATTCTGATAGTTTCCCAAAACTAGTGCTTGAGCAACTTCTGCTGGTCCTCCCGTGAATCCTCCCACAGGAGCATTCCCCATTGGACCTGTCCTTAATCTTATGTTTCCCATGCCCATACTTCTTCTAACCGGGCATTCATTTTTCCAGTGTCCCAATGGTCGGCAAAACACACACTGGTTTGGATCCAACCTCCCCATGTTAGGTGCAAACCCAAATCCTCCCTGACCTCTTGCCAGCCTCCTCTGTCCGCGATTAGCTCCTCCCCAACTTCGACCCCTAATGGGTCTACCTCCTGCCCCTGTCTGTTGCATTACAGCCAGAATACTAGCTTGTTGTCTTTTTGCAGTTTCTTTTTCCCTGTTGTTGTATACCTTCCACGCTACCTCCAACATTTTATCTAAACTTCGAGTGTCCTCTCCTTCTAACTTTTGTAACTTTTTCCTAATATCCTCTTGTGATTGCCCCATAAACAACAATGCCAATTGAAGTTTTCCTGATTGATCCTCTACATCTAAATTAGTAAACTTCCGAGCCATGTCTTTTAATCGTTCTAAAAAGGCAGACGGTGACTCATTCTTGTCCTGCTTGACCGAATACAGCTTAGACCAGTTCATAGTCTTAGGTATTCCTGTCCTAATTCCTTCCACCAACAATTCCTGATATCGTTTTACAGCCCTTATTCCTCCCGTAGAGTTTGGGTCCCACCTTGGTTCTTCACTAGGTACCAATTCATCAACTGTTTCATTTAGCTGTCTCAACCGAATTTCTTCACAAGCCTTTTCTCTAGTGGCTCTAATAACCATTTCCTTTTCCGTGGAATCCATTATAGTATCTAATAATACCTGTAAATCATTCCAGTCCGGATTCTGAGTCTTTATTACTATTTTAACCACCCTTGCCACCCTTTCAGGATCCTCCCGATAACTCCCTGCTGATTGCTTCCATATTACCAAATCTCCGGGGGAGAAAGGCACCTTTATAAGTATCCTTTCTCCCTGTGGTCCCACAGCTTCCCTTAATGGCGCAATTAACTGTGGCCCCTTCTGCCCCTTCCTCCCCTTGTGAGTCCGCCCCGCTAACGGAGTTCTTTTAACACTCTCATTCTTTTCACCATCACCACCATCACTATCACCCTCACTAGATCCCGTTTTTATAGCTATATCCGCAGGGGGAGCAGGGGGCACATTAGGAGCAACCGGAGCCCTCGGGCGTGCTATACAGTAAGACAAATCTTCCTCGACTGAAGGATACAAATTACGCTCCTTTCTTTCTTTACATCCCACACATTCCCTCTCATCATTCACCTCTAAAACCAAAATACCACACTCCTTTTGCCATTCATCTTTCCGGTACAAAACGAAAAACAAATCCAAATATGGTATTTCATCCCATTTCTCATTTCTCCTTAAAAATTGCATCAAAGATTTCATTATCTCCAATTCCAGTGTACCATTCACCGGCCATCCCGCTTGCCCAATCTCATATTCAGGCCACCAATGATTACAATAATCTATCATTTTGCTTTTATCCAGTTCTTGATAATACCGCTCACTTTTCCATCGTTTCAATATACAACCTAATGGTGTATTTCCAGGTATTTTACTATTGGCTTGCACTAAGGTTTTAAAAGTTTTAAAAGACATCATATTACAGCCTTTAATTCCACCTTTAGTCCCAGTAAACCAATACACCTTAAACCAATATACCTTCTCGCCGTCCTTCCCAGAAAAAAAACAGGAGGTGAGTTCCAGTCCTGCGTCCTTAGACGTCTTATGGCCGGAGCCTGGGCTTTTTACCAACCACCAAATCCAAATCCAATTATCACCTTTTTCCAATATAAAGCACCTTCGGGCTTACCTTGGCAGTTGTCCGACAGGCGCAGGGTCGGGCACGACCGATGTCTCCCCGAGAAGTGCTTGGTGCCGGCTTGGAGTGGATCGGGACGCGGAACCGCCCCAGCTGCCTCCGGAGTCCTGCCGCGGTCGCCAGAAAAACTGTTGCCCGATTGATAAATTACACAAAACTCGGATAAGTTTTGTGGGTGCTTTATTACAGGCCCGGGGAGCTGGGGGGATTCATGTCCCAAAAACCCAAGCCCCCCATTTCACATATGGGTGCTTCCCTCTTATACATGCGATTCACAACAAAGTCTCCAAGAAACAGTTCCCTTGTGATACATTCCTTAGTTCACAGGCAAGATCATAAATCTTCTGCTTATCTTATTCTAAGAGCATTGTATGCTGCCTTCAGACAGGTTAGTATTCTTACTTTCTTGCACTAGTTTAATTATTTACTAAATTCCTAAGACTACCTGCTAGGTTGCACACAAACCCAACACACACACTATCAACGGCTACAAAACTGCAAAACTGCTTTTAACAAACCAATTCACACACAACTCATAACTAAACTATAATTACACACTTTGCTAAATTTCATTTCTTTTCCAACACCTTGGCTAATGCAACTTTGCAAGATAGGTCTCTGTGTATTGGGTATTTTGGTAATGATATTGATAGTAATTCCCTGCATACTTCAGTGTGTGCGGCGAATGATGAACAAAACGGTCAGAGAAGCTTTTGTCATACAAGAGAGAGAATTAGGAAGTAGAAGCACAGAGAGTGTTCTAAATTTCACGGAAATGACGGATGAAGGTATAGAAAGGGAGGAAGGTTTTGAGTTAAGACCCTGGAATCAGCAAGAGTTTTTTGAACAATGACTTGTAACTATTGCCAGACGTGATTCTTGTCTTTTTCACTGACTGGGCCTTCACAGCATTAAGTTGCTGTGCTGTAACATAGTGATGCTTAGTATTAGCAAGAACAGGCCTCAAGCAGATAGTAATCGACAATACTATAGTAGGGCTATGAAACACAAGCAATAAATGACACGGTTATGAAGGTTTCTTTTGGGGTCAACAGAGAGGGGGAATTGTGGGGAAAAAAAAATCAGAAAGTTTTAGGAAGGTGGTAAAAAAGACAGGCCTCAGACAGCAGATTTGTGAACAGTGCTAAGGCAGCAGAAAAGTTTTCTAAGCTGTAGCAAAGACATGGGAAATAGAACAATAAGAGCTATGTAGATGGGCCTTCTAAGTTGCAACAAGTTTATTCAGTGTATATTTTAGAAGGTTAATTATGAATAGAGCTCTGTGCTTTGTCTTTTATAAACGAGCCATTGTGTTGGAGAATAGGCCGCTATTGTTTTAACCAGAATTACGTGTACTTTAGATTATTGGATAGAACTGCTGTCAATATGCTTTTGTTTTATGTGATTGGCTGAGACTGAGTCTGTCGTATGGTATGTTGAAACACTTAAGTTTCTTTGGCTTTCTGCTGAACCAGCGAGCTGGTCGCATCTTTCTCTCCATTGTCATAACAATGTAATGGGACTGATGCTGGAAAAATAAAAGCTCAAGATGCTGATTCCAGTTTCCCCGTCCTGTTCATATCTGTATATAAACTGCCAGCGAACAGAGGCATTTTCTCCCAGACTGGTTGGGGGGAGGGGCCGATTGAATCTGCTATCCTAGAGGAGCCCCTTTGGGGATTCTCTCCCAAATTTGCTCTGAACCAGGACACCTGGGTACTTTTCTCCCTTAGCTAGCTAGGAACTAACTAAAAGCAACAACGGAGAGCTCTGTCCTGCTGTCTGTCTGCAGACAATGCAGTCTAGGACCCAGAATGTGGATGAATGAGTGCAGTTTCTGAAAACAAACTGTGTGCTTCTTCTCTCCCCCTCCCTTTGCCCTCAGAACCAGTGGTTCTTAAAGGTGCAAAACATATTTTTGGGCTAAAGAGACGAATGGGGATACAAGCATTATAAAGTCACCCTAGGACACAGGGTCTGTGTCAGTTACAAGCTGAGCAGTACTTTCAGTCCTGCTTTCTAGCTGTATTGCCATATGCCTCCATTAAGGCAGCAGTGTGTTTCAGTTTGAAATTTGGGGTGGTTTTGTTTCTTTAGGGTTTGGGATTTTTTCCCAAGTGAATCAGGCCTCCCCTAAATACTCTGTGTTGTTCTACATGGCTGCTTTGTTTATGGGTCAGAGAGAAAGAAGGGAAATGACTTTTTATTATCATCATCAAACTTTTCCAGACAGTAGTGGGATGTTGTCTTGCCTCTCCCCAGAGCACTGCAGGCACATGGGAATAGCTCAGTTCTGGCCCAATTCTCTGAGAAATAACACCATTTAGGAGGTTTAAGTGCTGATAATAACTCTCTTGTCTCCTGGTTGCAAAAGTTCGGTCCTACAGTCCCAGACTGATGAGGGAGAAAAGGAACTTGTGCTGTTAATGGAAAAGCTTCTGTCATTCCTTGTGCAGTCTTTTGGTCCTGTGGTCTGTGTGACTGTCTGGTATCTTTCTAACAAGACTTGTTAGAGATTTAGATTTAGGAATTTAATTTGGGTCTGTTCACTACAAAATCTTGCCAAGCCTGAAGGCCTGGGGTGATGACTGCTCTCAACAAAGGTACTTTATTAATCATCTGTCAGATTTCCCTCAGCGCTGCGCAGGGAAAGGTAAGGGTTTGGATAAGGAATTCTGCAAGCAGGGCCTGTGCGACCCTTGGCTTCCTCTGTGTGTGTGTCAGTAAGCCAGGGCTGGGACAAGGAAGGACTCGTGCTGGAGCTGTTGCCCTTTGGAGTAATTTTAAAGGTCTGATCCTAGAATGTTGTGGAGGCTGTTTCCAGAGATGCATTTGTAGCTAGATCTCACTCCAAGTGCAGCAGTGCAGGGGAGGGTTCTGACCTCTCCAGACTTCTGCTCAGCCAGGCTGCGGCTGTTGCTGGCTCATATTGGGACTGAGGCAGGTTTTCCAGGGAACTGGAAATCAATAAGGACTGGTGCTCTGGAAAGCAGGGGCCTGCAGGGATTGTTTCTTGTGAAGCTGAGATTAAATTTCTAAAATTAACACAAAATTCAAATTCCTGTAGTTTTTGTGGAGGACAGGAGAACCAGATCAGAACTACCTTTTGTGGTAAGACGGTCTGTGGAGCTGCATCCCTACATTTGGAGCGATCTGCGTGATTAAAATGAAGTCACAGCTCCAGAGGCTAGTTGTTTCTGTTCACTCCGGTCCCCAGTTGTCCCCAGCATGTTGGCAATCCAGATTGGTTTCAGACTGTCTGTGCCCTGGTCAATGCAGTCCCCAGTGCCCGAGACACCGAGAGATCTGGCCAAGTGGCCAGTGCCACCTAAAGAGAAATGAGGTTTGCCAGACTTGCTGTGGACAGGAACTACTATGTGCTTGCTTAAGTTTTAAAATTTTGAGTAAATTTTGGATGCATAATCACTTAATTCTGCCTCCAGGGAGAGGGATTTTCCTCACCTCTGTTTACAGATTGTTCTATAGAAAAGCATGAAGGAAAACAGGAAGACCAACACCCCGTGCTAAATGAGATTACTTTTTTCTTGCGGCCATTTATTTTGTGTTAAACCTGCCTTTCCCAGTGTGCTTTGGTGTTTTAGCTATTTGGGAATCATTTCAGATGACTCTTTGCATGAAAACGAGAAGGTGGGGATGAGTGACCAACACCCTGGGAAGGGCTGTGAGTGTGCCTGGATCAGGAGTAAATGGTTAGGGCCTATCCTGTCCTGTTTGGATCCAGATGTGGCAACACCACAACATTGCAGTGCAGGATTAGTGCCATGGGGAAGGGCTGCACAGCTGCCCTGAGCCCCAGCCTCTGCGTCAGCAGGGGTGGGTGGGTAAAACTGCAACCTCCTTTGCTTCCTTCTGTCTGAACAGACAGGTTTTGTTTGCAGGGCAAGGTGTCTATCCTTCCTCTTCTCCCCAGTATTTTCTTAATAAGGTGGTACCTGGCTGGCAAGATCTCACATTCTCCCCTCCCCATGCCATCTGTATGAAGTTTCCCATCTTTGGTCTGCCATGCCATATATCACAGCCTCTCCTCCCTCTTGAGCAAGCAGAGGGAAGCAAAAGAAATTTTTTAGCTTTCCATCTTCCTCACCTGTCATCAACACTGGTAACTCTCACTGTGGGGAAGTTTCTAGCAGAAAACATTTCTCCATGTTCCCTTCTGAAGGAGAAAGACCAAAAACAAGATGGTGTTTGATGTGATGCTTGTCAGGTCCCCCAGGTCAGAGGCAGTTCATTAGTATTTGAATGGTTACTCTTAATGAAACTGAATAACCTTCCTGGCAGTCTTAGAAGAAGTCAATAGCAAGGTATGAATTAAGAGCAGATGGTGACCCAGTACTGGGAAAAAAAAGGAAACATTTAAAAGCTGCTGAAGGAAATATGATTGCTTCAATAAAATGTGTAGCATGCCAGGCTGCAATACCTTGAACAGGTTTGCCAAGGCTGTATGTGTGGGACAGGTTTGCCCAGGGAGATCAAATGCTGCATCCCAGCAGCAGATGATGCTAACACCACTTCAACAGGAGGGACTGCACACACTGTGACTGACTCTCTCAATTTGAAAGAGATCACATACAGAGGTCTTTTTCTTGCTAGAAGTGTCTAATTATAAAAATGTACTGACTCTTGGCTTTGTAGCAGATATAATGAATAATTTTGTTCATCAGATTTTTAAAATTTGTGTTGTTAACTCACTCCTACCCTCCAGAGAGAAAGGATTTTAAAAGCCCGTTTTTTCAGGGAATTGACAACAGTACATTTTTTTCTTGTGAGTTTTTAAATGACACCTGGATTTAAGCAATTACTCAGAATTAACCTTGAAAAAATAGATCTATCTGAAAGTTCAGATAAGGCAGCAGAAAAAGAGGCAGGATGGAGATTAATAGAGATTTCTTTCAAGTCTATCATTACAATTTTCTTTTTGTTCCACCAGGAAAAATAACATTCAGTTATTTCCCTGCCGTAGTGTTCTCTTACCTACCCAGATTTCCTACATTGGTGTATTAGTGGATGTACCTCATTATGTAGATGACCTTCCTGACACCCTGAGAAGGGATCTGTGGAACCCATGCCTACTAAGAGCTGTATGCTGACAAAGGCTGCATATAAAATATCCTCATTTGCTGAAGCCAAATCAAGTAATTCCAAATGAGGCATTCAGAACCAGTATCTCTGACTGGTACTCACTGAGTCTCCCTGAGCCTCAGATTGAAATATAGCCTACTGGTCTCACAGAGTTCTCATGAAGGTTAATTATTTAATCTGTCTGAAGCTCACGGTTTGTAATTAAGTCTTCAATTGAAAAGAAAGAAATCAATAATGCTGGATGCAGGGACTAATTTGCAGCAGGAATGTTCTAGTACTCCACACTAAACATAGGAGGTAAGACCAAATACTAAGGTCTGAGAGCTCTTTGTTTCGCACCCTCAGAGAGGCAAGGAAAAATATCAGATGAAATTAGAAGTAATACACTGTATAACCACCTGAGGGTCAAAGTAAGGCACTCCTGGAGCAGCTACTTACACGTAATATATACTTTTATCAGACTATCCTATGTGACTGATTCTAAGATATTCCTTTTTTATTTTCACAAAAATATTTTAACCTTTCAGTCACAAAATTAAGGCAGATAGCTTGCAAACAATATCAGTTTGGATAATTATTTGAAATGGCACTGGTACAGCCCTAGTCCTGCAAATGCCTGTTGAAATACCAACAGAGGATTTGATCTCTTTTTCTTTCTCTCCAACAGCATTTTCCATGCAAAGTGAATGCTATGGTCATATTTCTGTGTTGTTCAAGAGTTGCTATTTTAGTCTTTTAAAGGAAACAAAGCTGGGCACCAGCCTGCTTTCAGTGTTTCTGCTCTAGCCCTTGTCATTTTTCCTGTTTCCCCAGCCCTCAAGAATTAAAACTGGTTTGTGCAAATGGGAGATAGCCCCAAACAGCTTGCAGGGAAATCTTGTACCCTTGTGTGTTCCAAGGGCCAATGCTCTATCACCACATGCTCCAAATAATACCTTATCAAGCGCTCTAAGCCAAATAAGTAGTAACCAGGAAAACAGTAGAGGGCTTGAGAAGGTTGCTGTAGGAATGATGGAGGAGTTTGGGTATAAGGAGAATTAGAAACATTGCAAGGAATGTTGGAAACAGAATGCAAGGAAATGGGAATGGCGGTATGAAATTTTAGGGGCTTTAAGAAGAAGATTTTGGTAGCTGGGGAAAATATTCTGAGGAGAAATGGGAGAGATGCCAGTAAAAACTAAAAGCTGCTGCTTTCAAGTTTCCATTCAGGTACTGCAGGGAGGTTCTAGATGTTCTCATTTCATAGCATTAGGAAACTATACAAAGCCAAGACAAGCAAGAACATAGTTCCTGTATTGCTGCACTGCCCTGCAGCCTAATGTGGACACACGTTTATCCGATGGTCTCTATGAGACAAGCTGAGTAAGGAATTTAAATCCTGTAAAATAGAGAGCTGGTATCTCCAAAAGCCATATTTACTCAGATAGTTACCATTTCTACAGAATGCTGAGTTACTACTTTGGGCTGCATTTGAACTGGGATAAGGCAGATAGCCTTCCTTTGGACCCGTTAGAGTGCACATGGCTTGTGGGGTTAATTTTTGTGGCAGACAATCGCTATTTTGGTTTTAGGTCCCTGGCAATCTTTCAGAAAATACCCATGGACAAAGTTTTCTCCAGTAAGAGAAGTAACTTAATTTTTTGTCCTACTTTTAAAAGAAAAAGCCAGGTGCTCCAAATGGAAAGCATATGGACCCCAGCTAGGAAGCAGTATGTAGTTTGTTGCACAGGAGCATAGTCTGGACTTTTGAGCCTGGAGCAAATAAAAGTTACATCTTACTGAAGCTCCCAAACTCTGACAACAGATGTTTCACTGGTGTTCCTCTGCCTAGCTGCAGCTTCCAGACAACCCTTTTGTGGTGAGTCGTCTTGTACCATATTACTAAGGGATGCTGCCATACTCTTGTTTAGACTGTCTAGGTAGGATAATTTCTCTCGTCGTTGTTGTTGTTATTCTCATTGCTGTAGACTACGTCCTTTGGCCATTTCTGAGTTCTGTAGTAGAACCAGAGAGCTGGAGACTGTCTGTTTAGGTTTGTGTTTCCATCATCAGTCCCCAGAGTGAGGACTTCAGCAGGGTGGTTGCTAAACAACAGCTTCCATAACAGAAAGTAGAGGAAAACCAAAACCTTACTCCTAAACATTACTGCATTCAGCAAACCTTGTCTTCAGTGTACTTCTCTCCAAAATCTAGAAGAGGTATGTCTTGCAGTTATTCTGGAAGTGAATGATTGTGGAAGTTACACTAATGTAAACCAATTAAATTAATTATAGTGAGCAGTTCTAGAAAAAGATTAATTTTCTATTTCCTGGCAAGTCACTCATTCCTGAAAGGATAAGTATGCATTTCTCCAGAGCAGCAGTGAGCCATGCTGTAATATAAAGTAGCCTTTACTTTTCTAGAGCATGAAGGAGACATTTGAACACTATGTAACATTTTCTACAGTCTCTTGTATTTAATTTTGGAATAATTTTGGATTTTGTCTTAGAATTACTATAACTGAAATGCATAGAAAGCCTCACCAATGAGCTCAGAACATTCTTGTTGTGGATGAGGCCTGGGTAGGAAGAACAGAAGTAGACTTGCTTTGTTGGTCCTGTTAGAGGCTAGCCCAAGCATGCAGCATGGTATTAAGGATATTATTTGAACCTGTTTTATTTTAAGAAATGTTCACAGCTATTACTAACAAATACTGAGATGAGGTGTTCCCTGCTGAATTAAACTGTCTTCGTATTGGCCACTTTTCCCATGAATATGACAACAGCACATACACAAACAAAGGTGGCTGCTGTCCTCACTTTTGCAAACAGCCAAGGTGTGTAAATGGCATTCTTCTGGGAACCTTCAGACAGGAGCAGTTTGTTCCAGAGTAACAGCTCCTGGCCATCACACAGGCATGAATTTTACAAAGCTGAAAATGCTGTGTTTAGCAGGATGGCCTCCTGAGGTTTCAAGAGAAGCAAACTCTCAGTTTAAGGCTTCCCATGCTCATCTGTGTGGCACATTGAATCCTTTCATTTCAGAAATTACCACTTCAGTAGATGATTTTGTTATGGCACTTTTACTGTTAGGATTGCAAGGCCCTGAAACCCCAACAACATAACCACCAGCTTCCCAGAAAGAAGGCAGGATTTTTATTTTTTTTTCAGTAACAGCTTTTTTTCAATGCTTTTTTATGTCTGTAAAATATGTTTGAAATATTTTTCCTTGAACTGTACTTATACTGTGCTACATAATATTACTTCTTTATACACAATCTGTCTTCTGAAATAAGCAGAAATCTAACAGCATCTAGGTTGGCAGTGATGATGTGAAGCTTATGGGTAGAACTGGGCACTGAGAAAGGTATTAAAGCTGAAACAGAAATGTTCATTATGCATTTATGTAACTACAGGTTTCGTTGCTCTTTCAGAGACATTGCAATCAATTGAATGGTCTGTCTTTGCGCTTTCTGTCAAGAAATCAAGGTGGATTTGTAATTGAGAATACAGACTGTTAAAACAATGAAGGTAGGAGATTATGGGTTTTTTTGCAGTTGTTTTTGATAGGCTTTCTCTGGACAAAAAATAAATAAGAAGGTGCTCTCCTCCTTCTAGAAGAAATTCAGAAAGTGTCTCTGGAGATCTGAAGTCCACATCTTAGCTGACAAAGTAGGTATCATTGTCTCTGAGCTGCCTAAGCTAAATCAAGAGTGAGGCATGACAGCAGTGGGATAGCAAGGGATCAGGCAAGGATCATCAAAAAAGGGACTTGGGAGTAGATTAAAACCCCACATCCTAAGATTAAAGCAGAGGCTGAATGGACCCAGTTTGTTGCACTGCAAGGCCTTTGGGTGAATTGGGGTTACACTGAAGTTGAGGGAAATGCTGGTTTAGAAAAGACATGATTACGTGCACATGGCTTGCTATTAAAATTGCATGTTAGAGCTCTGGAACCTT
Organism: Melozone crissalis; assembly: GCF_028551555.1. Classification (NCBI taxonomy): domain Eukaryota; kingdom Metazoa; phylum Chordata; class Aves; order Passeriformes; family Passerellidae; genus Melozone; species Melozone crissalis. The sequence goes on along the minus strand of NW_026535819.1, from coordinate 11,576,277 downwards.
ATGCATGAGAGGGAGAAACCCAGCACATGGGAATCATAGGTGAGTGAGTTTGTGGTTTTGAAAAGGTGTGTATGTCTTGGTTCATAGCATGCCAGTGCTAAAGAGCTATCATCAGGCCACATATTACATATCACAATGCAGCTGGAAGTTGCTTTTCTGATGGGTGGGTAGGTTTAGAAAAGAAGCTGAGAGTTACCTTATTTTGAGCTATCTTCTCTACCTTGAAGGATCTAGGAAACTAAATTTCAATAATTTGTATTTTGAAACTTATGTGTTCAGGAGTTTCCTACAAAATAGCAACACTGAGGGGAAAAAATTAAAATGTTTTGGAAATAGAACATCATATTTTCAAAATCACGTTTCTTCTTTGGTAGTGTTGTAAAATATGGAATATATCTAGATTATCTGAAGTCAGGATGTTCTTTGATCTAAGATCTTTGTATACTTTCAAGCCTAATCAGCCATCTGCAACCTTCACTGGGTACTGGCATGAGGAAAGGCAATTAAGGACATATTGATCTCTGCGCCAATTTAAAAATCTGCCCCCAGGAGTTTGACCTACTTTGGACTAAGCTTGTTCATTGGCAGTCTCCTCCCTGCTCCCAAAAGTAGCCGCGTCAACAAGGACACTGCTGCTTTCCCAGATGAAAGTGGGGAGATATTGATGTCCCCCGGGTTGGATGGAGCTCACAACTGGTTACACTTAGGGGGATGCATCAGTGCTGGGCAGATACATCACAGCTGCTTTCATAACATACGTTCTCAGCCCAACCCAGACCTGCAACCTGCTAATAGAGTACCTGGAAAAAGCAGGGCAAACTTTTTAATCTATTTTTAGATCTGTCAAGACAGATCTAGCCTGGAGTCCTAGAGAGACTGTAATTATGGGGTAATATGTAAGGTCTTTGCTTTTTGGAGTAATTTACAAAAGGGAAACAGATGAAGGCAGTAGCTTTTGCCTCCAAGTTGAAACAAGGTATTGCAGATGTTTCCACAAAGAGAGGAGAGGCACTGGGCAGGAGGCGGCTTCTCAGTGCAGGGGGCTGGCTCTACATCACTTCCACCTGCCCCCTACTCCAGACACCAATCCACTGCAGATGGACAGCATAGGCTGTACAGATGAGAAAAGAGAGGTGTACAGCTCCCATTCACCCTAGACTGTCCTGCATGGATCTCTCTCTCCCTAGCACCTGCCAATCCTTTTTCTATTTCCTTCTGGGAGGCTTCCTCCTGAAGGAAGAAAGGATCTGATCTCATTTTGCCCCAAGAACTGCAACACACCAGCTGCCACAATTGAGATGCTCTTTCTCAGGTAAAGCAAAACCCAAACTTGAATGCAGACCATTTTGCCCCAATTCCTCTGATTTTCCTGCAGTTTTTCCAGATGGGAGAACGAAAGTAAGTGGTGCATTTCCCTGTCATAATTGTTTCTTAGGAATTAAAATGACTGCAACATCTACTGGATTATTATTTTATATTATTACATATATGAATAAGAATATGCGTATGAGTGTATATCTGGGCTATATGGGGGATGCTGAATTTAAATGGCAATCAAATACTTACCTCTCCCTCACCTTCTTCCATTTGCCTAGCATCAAACTGTCATGTATCATTGGAAGTTGGGCTGTTAGAAGCACCTTATGACAGAAGTGCTTGAGGGGGAGCTGTGTTCTGCCTCTGATATCCTGGGAAAAATCTCCAATAAATCAGTCTCCTCTGAACTGGGATGTAACAACAAGGAGGAAAAACTTAAGTTCTGCCCTCTACTAAAATTCATAAACTTTACAGGCTCTGGGTCTGAAAATAATATGATGAAGCAGACTGGATGTCTAGTAACACTGCCAGAAATGAGCAAAGCACAGGGTGAAAGAAACCAGAAATCCTGCTCACTAATACAATGGACATTTGGGGGGGAAACAAACATGCTCTGTCTACCTACCCTTGCCTGAGTTTGAACTCTGTCATTCATGAATCATGTACAAATGGAAGCTTGAAGGGCAAGAAGTGGTGCTGGGCTGACAGACAGGAAGAGTACTGGAATGTGATCCAGGCTGTGTAGCCTCTCTCTGCCACTGGCCTCAGCTGACTTTGGGCTTTTGATTCCCAGTGCCTCAGTTTTCCCATCTACACAGTAAATTCTGCTCTTCATAGAGGGCTACTAGCAGGGAGGATGAGGGGAGCTGTCTACACTTAGGTAAATATGGTTTTGCTGGTTCATTTTATCTAAAATAGAAATACAATATGATAAGGGAAAGGCATCCGAAATTTACTGAGGACAGAGGTGAGGCAGGCCGGGGCAGTGAGGCAAGAACTTTTCCATCCCAACCCCAGACTTTTGGAAAGTAGCTTATCTGCAAAATAACTTGAGACTCAGCCAGGCCCCAGACCTGAGAGCAGCCAGTGGGCAAGTACAGAGGTGGAGCCTGCACTGAGGCTGTTTGATAGATATAAAATGCTAGGATGGGTCAGTGCTGACCAGAGCACCCGGGAAGTGGCTGAGGGGAGCTGTGCAGAGCAGCCCTGGCCATGGGGACAGTGGCTCCAGTCCTTTTGGTACTGCTCAGCCTAAGAGTGACTATTTGTGATGCTGAGGACACCTGCTCAGGTGAGTAAACCACAAACCTTACTGCCGTCTCACTGAGACAGCCTGTTTCATCTCCCCTGATAAGAGAAAGAGGTTGGGAGGGGAGAGGGGAGGGGGGAGAAGTAGCATATGTTTTTTTTTCCTTCTATGCTTTTTTAAATTCGGCTGCCAGTGGGAGGAGAGTAAGGGGAGGCTGAAGTCTCAGCAGCAGCTGTTTAAGAAAGCTACTGGCTCCAATTAGTGGTGTAACATCGTTCCCTGACCAGTGGGGTGTCTAGGAACAGACAGTCTTCAGTGAAGTTTTCCCCCTCAGTTTGGATTTTTTTCAGTAGGGCCTCCGTGCAGTTACCAAAGGATACAGAACAAGACAAAGGATCAGTCTGGGGATGCTGCGCAGCACAGCGTTCTCACTGTATTCCCCAAGAAGGCCTGGGGCAATTTCAAACAGGCCTGCCATCAGGAAATTCAGAAGAACTCTTACCCTTACTGCCCACAGATCCACCAGTGTCACTTAGTCTGCTATGAATACCCCATTGGGGCACCTCTCAGTTTATGTTTTATTAACTACAGTATATTTGTCATGCATGCAATGTCATATTTATCAGCCTCCTCTCCTATTGAACTCCCCTGAAGCCAGAGAGATGCAGAGTCTGGCTCCTCTAATATGTGAGATCCTCACTGCCATCTGTCAATCCATTCAACACCCTGATACTTCCATACTCAGTGCTTTTGATTATACTGTTCCTCAACTTCAAATGATTTGGTTTCCTCTCCAAGACATTTCAGAGCCTTAATAATCTTCACAAAGACTGTCTTCATTTCTTAGAGGTGAGAATAGTGGGACTCCGTGATGCTGACCGACTTGCCATTCTTCAAGGATGTCCAGGGATCCCAGGTGTCTCTGGCCCAAAAGGAGAAGCAGGTCTCCCAGGAACAAAAGGTGAGGCCCCCAAAACCAGTGATGAGCACTGTGAGATGAGATGGTTTTGTTCCTTTGCATAGGAGAAGCAAGCTGAGGCTGGAGCAGTAGCTGGCCTGGCACTGGCTGCTGTGAGGAACTGGAGAACTGGAGAGAAAAACACCCCAATTAAACATATGCTGGTACACATGGAGTGACCTGTTTCTTCCTTAAGTCCTGTCACAAATCTGATGTGATCTTGGAGTGTGAAGTATCTTATTCGTTTCTTCTACAGAAAATCATCCATTTATTTTTTGGGTCTGTATTCAAGAGTCTGGATGGGAGGGAGACTGAAATGCTCCTGCCTGTTTTTTTGGGGAACAGTGTGGGAAATGTACTGGCAACCTCTATTCCGGGGAGCAAGGGAGATGGGGCTCCTTCAGAGTTTTCATAGCCAACTCACAGAGAAGGTCAATCATGTCAGCTGAGCGAGATGACCTACCACAGCAAAATCCATAGACTGGCTCCACAATGTATCAAAGCTCATAAGAATTCATATGTGAACTGCAAATTTAGACTTTGAATGGCAGTACCAGTGTAGTAAGGCTTCAATAGAAAAATGGGAGTAAGGTAAAAGAGTAAAACCAGGTTACAAGACTGAATCTGATTACCTCAGCTCCCCCATTTCTGTGAAAGGCAAGGCCCAGTTGCCCAGGCTTCTGTGACTCCCTGCTCTGGTCAGTTTGTAACATGCACATAAAAAATGAGTCTCTTTGCAGGAGAAACGGGAGACCAGGGATTCCCTGGGAAAGCAGGACCACCTGGTGCAAAAGGTAATGTACAACATATGCAGCTCTAATCTGTAAATGCCCCCAAGCTCAGGACATATATTAGGAGATTGGGTCTACAGAGATGAACTGCAGGACTGGCCATAGGCTAAGAAACGGTGCTGAAGTAGCATAGGAAAAGCCTGATTTGGGGTATGGCTCTTGCATGGAGTGAACACCAGAAACAGCGTCCTTGAGTGTCCGGGACCACAACACAGAAGAAGATTCCACTCTTCTCAGAATTTCTCATTGACCCTAAAATCAGACCTCTCCCCATTCCCCATTCCTACCCTAACCTGCCCCCAGCACAGCAAGCCTGCCTAAATGCCTCCCAGCCCTGAGGAGCTTTGGAGCTCTCCATGGAGCTTCAGCCCAGAGGCCTGATGCAGAGGCACTATGCTGAGTGCTTGTTCTGCCAATTGACAGGGGCAATTTAAAGAACATACCAGTGGAAAGAATGGTCTTATTTTACTATGAATATAGAGGTAACACAGAAGTTAAATAATACATTCAATAAAACTATATGCTTGGCTTTGGCAACAAGCAAAAAATTAGCAAGGTAATGCACCTAATCATTACTATACAAGAGGCAGGATAGTGATTTAGAAGGATACATTATTAATTGCCTAAATACTTTAACATCATCCAGTCACTGGGGAGCCCTGTTTCACAGGAAGGGCAACCCTTCCTGGCAACTGGGGAAATCCTACATGCTGTAGGAGATCCCATAGGTGAGGTCTCTGGATTTCCCCTGAAAGGGAGTCCAGTGTTTACAGGCCCAAATCAGCAAGCCAAAGTGACTTGATTTTATTTTTAGCTCAGGAATGCCCGAATCTGATGGCATGCTTTCCACTTAGCCAGGGCCAGTGCTCAGCCAGAGCCCAGGTTTTGGCTGGGAGGGTTTTCCCCTAAAATACCTTACGAACAAGCCTCTCAGTTGGAAAAGTTTCTTAAAATGATACATTTCTTGCAGATAGCTACAGAAGGTTATAAACAGTTAGCATAAGCATCTTTGTCATCTATTTTTAGGTAAATAATACTGATGGTGTTAGTCACACAATATTCACAATTCATCTTGTAAGTCTACTCTGGCTCAGCCCTGCTGCTCAGGCCTAGGCATATCATTGCTTTCAGCAGCCTTCAGCCTTCCACTCGGTGTGCAGTGCCCACTAGACCACAAGAATGAGATCAAACAATGGCACAGGATGAGGTTTCCTTTGTAATGGGATGAACCCCTGAAGAGGACAATGTCTATTGAGAAACTGGCTTTCACTGCCCAGGCCTGCTTAGGACCTTCAGCAGGAATGTGCTGCAAATACTGGAAAAGTGTCTCTACTAAAGGATCCAGCTGCCAGCACAAGGGAACTTGTGTAGGGACTGAGCAGCACTGACTAACTAAAGGGAAGATGTCCCTTTTTACGTGCTGAATATGAAGCTATTTCCTGGCCAAAAGCACCCAAGACTTGAACTGAAATGCCAGCAGGAGATGGACAAAACCACTGAAAACCCTGACAAACCCTATTGATCAAAATCTTTTAAGTGCCTGACTGTAAAGAGAAAGCCCCCACAAAAAAATCACTGAAATGGAACTGTGAAGCCCCATACATTCCAAGAGATGGAGAAGCAGCTCTCTCTCCTCTATATCCCGCTCTTCTTGCTGTTCCTGGGAGATCAAGAGAACAGCCAGGCTGAGGCAGCAGCACCACCTGGGACACTCCTCCAAGCACTGTAGATTTGCACCTCTTGACAGCCTCTCTTGTACAATTGAGACATATTGAGGGGCTGGAGCAGCCATTTGTAGAGGCACAGTAATTCATTTGCATTGGATAGTCTGTGATGAGCATTTTCCTCTCGTATTTTGTAGGAGCAGCTGGAGAGCCTGGCTTCCCAGGACTGAAAGGTAAATCACGCTGGGCTGAATTTATCATGTGAGCTACTTTGTAAACTTCTACCCTGCGCTGTTCTCCTACATCAGATGAGAGCAGTTACAGAGACTGGATGAGGCTGTTTGCTGACAGTTATACCTCATCGTAGGCTCTGCCCTGGTGCACGTGCTGTGGGTAGTCCTGCTCCCAAACCAGATGTTCAGTAACAGGTGCTGTTCTCAACTCAGGCAGCTGGTGCTGCCACCTGGCACCATCAGCTGCAGAAGCCACAGGGCTGAGGGACCAGCCAGATTTGGGCAGAGCTCTTAATATTCTCATGCTATGGCAAAATGCAGAGGCTCAAAAGAAATTCAGTTGCTGCTAATGCCAGAGGAACATGTCTCTACCAGCACTAGCAATAAGGTATTAGGGAAACATGGGTTTTTTCCCTTATGCCATCATCCTGCATGTGATGGCCACAGGCACCCACCACTGAGCACAAATCTGCACTGTGGCCTCCCCCTCTGGAATTTGGCTGGCAATCACGGGGTCCAACACCACTGGTCTGGCAGATGGTTCTAGTGCTCCAGTTGTCACTGCTGCTCCCAAACCACTGGCTGAAGCCCTGTACCACCAGCAGCCATTCCCCTGATGGGACTTACAACTTGCCTTTCCAAGGCGCATTGCTTCCTCCTTGCCACACTCACCCACTCCTATCCCACATGTCCTAGCCCGGTGGGATTCACTGGCACAAACTGCTGGTAGACAGCTCCATGGGCTGCACAGCAGCAAGCAGAGCAGCTGGGTCCAACAGAGATACGTCCTGTGTCAGTCTCACCATTTGGACCTCTAAGCCCTAAAACAGATGCCAGCAGGAACTACCTCATGCCGGATCCAACAGGCCACGAGAGGCAAGGCTGCCACTCCTTGTGCATAAATTGATATTGGCTTCCCACCTGCCTCTCTGTGCTTTCCTAGGTCTGTGCAGATAGGCTGGTGGGTCTCCTCTGGTGGGCCTGGCAGCAGCCAGGACAGCTTATACTGAGCAACCCTTCCTGCCTGCTTTCTCTATGCCTTTCATTTGCTTGGTGCAGATGAGCCAAGCACTTCCTGTAACATAACAGCTTTCCAGTGCAGCAGGATTTGTCTTGGCAAATCTCAAGTACTGGGGAAGGGGAATGCTGGGTGTGGAAGGTGGAGAGCAATTGATGGTGTTGTTTATCCAACAGGAACAAAAGGAGAGCCTGGATTTCCAGAAATATGGGGTAAGTTTCATCCTAGGTCTTCACAACACTGGTCAGCTCTGCAGAGTGGATGGTGGTGGACTACCTGCACCAGAAGTCAGGACAGGATAGGAATAGAAACGAGTTCAGAGTGACATTGAAGAATGGAATAAGGAAATATCACTGTTATCTTTGCGTCTCACAGACACATGCAGCTTCTGTGGGCCTACTCTGTACTCCAGTCATGCTGGGAAAGTCAGGTCCTCTGAGCACTACTTAAATGTCCTGTCCTCCATGTGTCCTGGAGGAGGTCGATTTTTCAGAGACTTGGTGTCCTGATTTCTAAGATGAAACCACTGCAACCACCTGTATGGACATGTGGCTACTTCAAAGGCAATTATACTCCTGCACTTGCAGTGACACCTTTAGTACTTGCGGAGTTCATACGTGTGATAGTGTTCAGACTAACTTATTCACTGGAAGAAAAAAAGAAAAATAAAAGAAACAATTTTCAGTTGCCCCATCTGGCTCTGTCTCCATGAACTAAAGTTCAAGGACAGCTACAACCTGCTCTGGCTACAGCTGGGTGCTCTAGGGCCACAATAAAGGCTCAGACAGATCAAAGCTGCTGTAACACCTGACAGATTGGGATGCCACTGAACTGGTTCCTTGCTGCCCCAGACACTTCTCTGGGCATGTAAAAGATTTGACTAATAGGAAGGAAAAGGCCAAGTCCAGGACCATCTCCCTCCTAGGAGAGCAGGGTACCCTGCCTGGTACAGCTGTGTACACATGTATCACACACAGCACACTGGGACACATGCACCACCAGCACCACCATCTCTGATCATCCTCCCAGGCTTTCCCTAAAACAACTACTGACGCAGCTGTAGGTTGGGATGTCTGACAGGGACAATTCAGTCTCCTGTGAATCTGAACTTCTGTCAGCAGGTATGGTTTTGGGGAGGGAAAAAAAGTATACATAAGATGCATATATATGCGTGCACACACACACACACACACACACACACACACACACATATATATATAAAGGTATATATTCAAAAGCACTTTGTTTCTTGGGGAGACCTCAGTGTGGCCTTCTAGTACTTAGGGGGTGCTTATAAAAAAGCTGGAGAGTGATTTTTTTGCAAGGGCAGTGATAGGACACTGTCACTGTGTGATTTACAGAACGATTTACAGCTAAAAGAGGAGAGATTTAGATTAGATATTAGGAGATGATTCTTTACTCAGAAGGTGGTAAGACCTTAGCACAGGTTTGCCAGAGAAGCTGCAGCTGCCCATCCCTGGAAGTGTCCAAGGCCAGGTTTGGATGAGACTTGGAGCAACCTAGTGGAAGATGTCCCCGCCCATGGCAGGGGGTGCAATGAGATGAGCTTTAATGTTCCTTCCAACCCAAACCGTGGGTGATTCTATGATTCAATCCATAAAGGATGAGCTGAATACTGTTCACTGCCTCACAGGGAACACTGTGCCCTGCATACATTCTGGAGCTGGGACAAATTTCTGGATCATGAGTTTGTCATCTTTTTCAGTGCAGCTCCATCATACAGATCCCCAGAAGTCATTGCAGATGAGAGGAGTCTCAGCACCTTAGACCATCTTTTTTTGAAGGTGCCCATCTCCCTGGCAACATATGGGCCCAGAAGCCATGGCAGAGTTTGGCTCCCAGCAGCTCTACATTAAGATCCTGCAGTACAAAGAGCCAGCTAGGTGGTGAAGGGCTCAAAGGCTCAAGGCTGGTGTGCTCCTGTGAACAGTAAACACATTATAACTCTTTGCACTTGATCTTTTTGATTTGCACAGAACCGGAGAACTGCCAAGAACTGTTGGCCAAAGGGAAGATTTTCAGTGGCTGGTACACAATCTACCCCCAAGACTGCAATGCCACCACCGTCTTCTGTGACATGGACACGGATGGCGGGGGATGGATTGTGAGTAGGATGAGGAGAGGGAGGTTTACATGTTCCTATAGAGATTCTTGTTAAGGCTGCAAAGGATGGCTCAAAAATAGAAACACAGCTGCAGTTCACACCTGCAAGCCAGAGTGAATCCCTCTGGACACAGGGGATTCCCCCAAGACTTGTCTCTGGAAGCAGGCTGAGTGCCACAGACCCACTCCCTGATTAAATCAGCAAATCATTTCCTTTTCATTTCCAAGGGCATATGGAAGAGATCATTGAGCAAGGGATTCTTGTGGGGTTTGCTCCCCAGACACCTACAAGAGTGTCCTGATGCAGGGGAAGCATTCACCATGGTGGGTGTGTCCCCCAGACACTGTGGATGCTTTTGAGTGAAGGATGGGCTGGTGGGGCTGAGAGTCTCTTTCAGGTTTTTCAGAGGCGCTGGGATGGGTCAGTGAACTTCTTGCGAGATTGGGATTCATACAAACGAGGTTTTGGCAACCAGCTGACGGAGTTCTGGATGGGGAATGACAACATCCACTTCCTCACCTCTCTGGGTAAGGTCTGTCTCTGTCCCAGGCTGGGGCCATGAGAGTCCAACCCCTATACCAAATTGGGTCATTGCAGACCTCTGAGTTTCTCATATTCATCTGAGGTCCCCACTGTTAATCCCAAGCAGGATGCAGGCTCTTGCAGTCTACTGCACACTGGAAACTGCACTCTAAAAAAAAGCAAAACTAGAAATCAGGGAAGAGAATGAACTAGCTGCATGATCTACCCTGGAGACAGGCCAACACATCTTCCTACTTGGACTGTTTGTGATGGCATCATCTGGTCCATACACAACCTCGGAGTTACAGCTGTGTGCAGGACCCCTGCCCATGACCACCCAATATCATATCTGAAAAGGTGCTTCCCTAGAAAACCATCAAAGGTATAGGAGGCTCTGCAGGAATTTTAAGGAAATCAAAATCTCTCAAGTAGTGGCAGCTCCTCTCAAGTTAGCTCACAGCACCTTAAACCCTCCACTCTGAAATCCAGTGGCATACTCACCATCTGCCCTGCACCACTGCTGTCCATCTTCTCTTCTAGGACCCTGTGAACTCCGTGTTGACCTCAGAGACTTTGAGAACAACTACTATTTTGCCAAGTATGCTTCATTCAGAGTTTTAGGAGAGTCAGAGAAATACAGACTGATTCTAGGAGACTTCCTTGGTGGAAACGCTGGTAAGTTTGAGGCAGCTCACTGGGAAAGTCTGTTTCCTAGAGCATTTCAGAAGTGTTCAGCTTCTATGCAGAGATGTATCATGCACACTCCTTGTATCAGCTACATTTTGGGTCAGTTTTTTAAAACTGGCCATGGTACCTCAGGTACTGAGTGACCTCTGGGTACAGGGATGGAGGGGGACATGCATCACCCGAAGAAATGTGACTCAGAGCATTACCTTCAAGCCCAGCCCTATGGTTTAACTGCAAATGAGCCTGGTCCTGGGCAGCACCCCATCCGATTGACCCTTCCAAGAGCTCTGCATCAGCCAGGTCAAGGTCTGCTTTTGGTTACATTGGCAGGAGACATTTGCCCAGGTGGTCTAACATTTCCAGGGCTGGGGTGCTGTTCAATACCTGCAGCATCAGCACTCCATCCTCTTAATACCCGATTTTTATTATTTTTTTTTTAAGTAAACAATCTTCTTCAAAATTCAATATCCATCATTCAGGAATGAGTGAAACCAACACCTGAGAGAGCAGTGCTCTAGGTTTATGTGGCTGTGCACACTGCAACCCTGTCTGGTAATTCAGACCTGTGTATCTGCAGAGAACCTGAGCATTCCAAGAAAAGTGACATCTGTGTACCTGTGAAAAGAATCTGGCCCACTTGATTCACAGGCATAGATAAATTCTCCATGTGTTTTAGCAGAGCTAAGGATACTTTTGTCCAAGACAAAGAGGAAAGAGAGCAAGAGAGCAGCAAGATTTATACAACCTGCCTTGCACCTGGCAAGGGCCACTGGTGCCCAGCAGGGGTGCACAGACACATCAGTGTCCTGTTTGTGATCCCTACTGCAGTAACCATGAACATGTGTTCTCTGCAGGGGACTCCTTATCGTACCACAGGGACATGCCATTTTCAACAACAGATCACGACAATGACATGAGTTCCTTTAACTGTGCCACAGAATATAAGGGAGCGTGGTGGTACAATGACTGCCATTACTCCAACCTGAACGGGATGTACTGGATGGGTGCACATGGGAGCTATGCTGATGGCATCAACTGGAAGACAGGCAAAGAATACCACTACTCCTATAAGCAAACAGAAATGAAGTTCAGGCCAGTTTAACATGGTGACAGGGTGCCTGACTAGGTCCAAGAAGTGCCACTCACCCACCAACAGAATACACAAAACAATGTTGCTTGGGGACAAAAACGGACCAGAAAGAGTATTACAGGTTGTCCCTTCTGCCTAAAGCAGGATTTTTGAAGCCAGAAGCGGTACTGGTTTGAGCTTCTGTAAGCACCAGATCCTGACCCTCTCTCACCCTGAGTACCTTCAGCAGCCCCACTGCTGCAGACTGAGCCCAAGTACCTTCTTCTGAAAAGTGTGTTATCTTGATTTAAAGACCAGGTGATGAGTGGAGCCAGTGCACCTCAGTAAAGCTCTCTGATATTACTACCCTAAATGGTAATTACTGCTAATCTCCAGTATAATCCATGTATATGAAGACTCCAATTTGCATCCAGCCTCTTTCTATTGGACCCAAGAGCCATCCAAAAGGCACTGAATTCCTGACCTGTTCCACTCTCCCCGCAGGCTGTGATGGAGCCACAACATAGAACAGCATGGAAAAGACTGAGCTTCCAGCACAGTGTGTAGGAATCCACGAAATCAGAGGGTTTTGGGAAAGCTGCAAAAGGCAGGCCTCAGGGACAGCAGAACTGTGATTAGAGCTAAGCAGTAGCCATGAGACAGGTCAGCAGAAAAATTATTTAAAAAGTAGAAAAGCAAGGACAAATAGAACAATGGTCTGTGTATTAATGCTTGTCTCGAATAACTCCCTAAGCTACAGAAAAGTTTATCTAGCAAGATATTAGGAAGTTTGAAGCTTAATAATGGAGCTCTGTGCATTGTGTTTTAATGCTTACAAGTAGGTATTGTATTCAAAATAAGCAAGCATTGTTTTAACCAAAGGTATGTGTGCTTATAGGTTGGATAGAACTGCTGTCAATGAGCTTTTGCTTTGTGTGATTGGTCAAAAAACTTCTAAAGTTGTAACATTAAGTTCTTGGTCTGCTGCTGGGGATGTGAGCTGCTGGCATCTTCCTACATGGTCATAACCATGTAATGAGATTGATGCTGAAAAATAAAACAGCTCAAGGCACAGTCCACAGCAGTCCCGTCCTGTTTGTGATTTGTACACATACCCCTGGCCAGCGATACAGTGCTGTCAGCACTATCAGTTTCCCATTTCTTTCCTAACATGTTCCAGGACCTCAGGTGGGACCCCAGCTCCTGGAACCAGAGCAGAGTTGCTCAGCACTTCCCACCAGGACACAGCTGCAGCTGGGCCCAGAGCAAACTTTAGCCATTCTTCCAGGGCATGTTTCTAGATCTCATTAGTTGCTGTGGACCAAGAGCTGTATGCAAAACAGTCTGTTCAGCATCATGTGTCGTACCAAGACACTATAGCAGTGTCAAGCCTTGCACGTGGTCATCATGTACAGTGCCAGTACCTTCCACTTCATCTTGTTTCCAGCAGCATTTGAGAGTGGCCTATCTGCTGGTGGGTGGACACAGTTCACCTGGTTCATGTATTATATTTGACTATCAGCAGAACTGGGTCTCTTCTTCTTGCACTTATGCTGCTGGACTCCTTGCCACAGCTGACAGAGGAGAGCCAAGCGCTAACTCTTCACTGCAGGGATAAACAGAGACAGCAGAAATAGAGTATTTATTTGTGTTATGTTTCTAATGATCTCAGGTTTATTTCACTGTATATTGCACAGATATGTAGGAAGGGCAGCTCCAGCCCTACAAGACAGAATCCAAACCTTGTGGGTGAGAAAAGTGAGAAGGTCACTCAGCCTGCCACAGCAGGTCAACAGTGCGCTAAGAAATAAACCTGAGGGTTTGCATCTCCCCACTCACTCCTGTCTCAGTTTACTTCTTTTCAGTTACACAAGAAAGAGTGTGTCTGAGCAGAGAAGTGCACACTGAAAGCCCCATAGTTACTTCTCCCTCTCCAGGAGCTCTGTCTTGTTTTTCTGCTACTCCCAATGAGATTCACATGCCCTCACCAGTACCAAGGTCCAAGAATATTCCGCTGTATCTCGCCCATCTGCTGCTGATGCTGTCTTCCAGGAGTAGCTTCTCAGAGGTGGAAGGTACTACCAGAGACTACTCTGCAGAGATGTATAAGCAGGTGCTGATATACTCCGCTATAAACTAGCTAAAAGTGCTAAATACCCTTTCTCTGCTCACCTCTAGCTTCTCCTCTTACTACACAGAAACCTTCAATGTTTAAATTTTGCTTGTAAAGGACGCTGATGAGACTTTAAACAGACTACTTACTACACAGAAATAAAAGAACTACTAGTAGATAAAATACAGTGCACGATAAAGGTAACTGTATTACATCTAGTGAAGAAATAGTACACATTAAGATTCAGTGTCATTTACCACTAAATGGATGGAGTGTTGAGGGTTTCTTGCAGGACAAAGGATATATATGCACAATCCAGTCTTCGTAGAAACTGAGTAAGGTCACAATGCCCTTGAAGAACACGAAAGAAGAACACACTCAGCGGCAGACGGTTCAGGACGTAAAGGCAGACAAGAAAATCGCAGTGAGACTCATGAAGATGAAACACTAACTAAAATTAACTGAAAGCTTAAAACACATGCACAGAAGGATTTAACCAATCATGTGTTAGCTTGAGGCGCGAACAATAGAACACAGTATAAATATAGCTTGCTTTTTGCAATAAATTGGCTTCACGTGATCACATTGATCACGGTGTGATGTCCCTTTCCTGATCCTCCGCAATAATGGAGTACACATCAAATTCTTCCTCTCAATTCCCAGGCAAGTAACCATGGAATTTGTGTTCAAACTCCAGAGAAGTTCCTGCATGTTTCCAGAAACTTCCAAGAAGTTTCTACCTCCACGAAAATTTGTGTAGCTTTTATAGTTGTAAAAGTAGTGTCTTCAGTCAAGAATTTCTAGCTTATCTCCCCACATTTGTTCTCACATCCAGTTGTTTATTGGGAGTTCTACTTCTGGTGCCAGAGAGAGAAATAACACTTCTCTGTGCAGTGTAGCCCCAGCTTCCTGCTGAGCAGTGCAGTCACATCACTCCTCAGTGAACTGCCACATCACTGTTACAGAGCCTTCAAACCTGACCTCCTGAAGAATCTTTTCAGGAGGCTGGTGCTGTAACACCACTTTGTGCAGTTTTTGACAAGCCTGCACATGGATTTATGTTACCGCTTGGTCACGTGGCTGGTACAAACCTGCATGATGCCTCCCAAACACAAGGCTCAGCGCTGTGCCACTACCAGCTCCCTGCACTCCACAGGAACATGGCTTCTCTGTCCCTCCAGTGCCATCATGCTGAGCTCTGGCTCAAGGCAGCAGCTAGCATGGCCCCAGAAACATCCACCCAGCACTTTACAGGAACAGCAAAAGACAAGGTCAAACTTTTCTCCTGATGTCCACCATGCCAAACCAAAGTTTCTCTCAGTCAGACATTGCAGCCTTTCTCATCATAATCTCACTGAAAGTGAAAGAAGTTGATAATAGGTAACTCATGTAAGCATGAGTTAACTATTAAGAGTTAACAAATATTAAGCACAAGCTTAAGAAGCAGGACATACCTTAGCCTTGTCAAGATAAGAGACACAGAATGCACCTTGTCAAGGTAAGAGGAACAAAACCTATTAACAGCAGAAAACACTGAACCAGCCAGCAAAGGACATGCATGCTTCAGAAAGAAAGTTTAAAAGTGCAAAGTGAGGAAGACTACCAGCGTTCATCAGAACGACCACTGAGGAAGACTCAGAGCCTTCTTCAGTGTGACCAACAGAGTACACTGTGCTTGCACGTCACATATGCTAATGATATTAATGATTTCCGAGAATAATTTGTATCACCACTCCAATCCCAAGGAATGTAATGAATACGCATGAAATTTAGCCATATATTGTGCTGTGTGAAAGTGCTGGGTGTGTTAGGAGGAGCACTCCCCCACGTACCCAGTGCCAAATAAAGCAAATACCCACCTCACTGAGTCAGTGTCTGAGGGGACTCTTAGCTCAGCATTGGAGTGAATCAAAACAAGAGAACTGTCCCATAGTGTTCTCCTGGGCTACACGAATTCTGCAACCCTGAAGAAATCCAGCTGTTGCTTGAAGGCATGGCCTCACCTTCCTCTGCTTCATCTGCCCCTGCCTTCTCTCCTGGGCTGGCACAGGCCTCTGCACGGACTCCCTTGTGAGCCAGACCCGAAGACCAATCCCTCATTAAATCAATTCAACGGAAGAAAAGCATAGCTCCTTCTCAGCTGGCTCAGCTTCCTGGTCCTGCTTTTTACGCAACGGCACGAACCTGCGCTTGGGAGGGACCACAACAAACACCTGATGGGGGAGGAGAGGTCCCCTTCTCCTAGTTCTGACCTGAGCGCGCACGGGATGGAGTGGCCAGGTAACCTTTACCAGAAGTACAAATTACAGAACTAACTTTCCATATCTGCTGCCTTTTTAGTCTCTGCAGTACACAGTGGCGCGGCCCCCTCCACCCCCAGGAGCGTAAGGAGGAGGAGGAGGCGGCCCGGCCCGGCCCGGCCCAGCCCGCTGAGTAGCGAAGCCGGCGAGTCGAGCCGCCATAACAGGTCCGTGGCGCTCGCGTGGTCACGTGAAGGGACGCTGAGTCACCGCATGATCCCGAAGCGGTGGGTCACGTGACCGGTGCCTGCGCGGCGCGGGCGGAGCGGCTGCCATGGAGTCGGTGCTGCTGCTCTCGGCCCTGCTGCTGCTGCTCCCGCCGCTGCCGTCCGCCCGCGCCGCTCCCGGTGGGTGTTTCGGGCCGGACCCTTCTGCCTGTCACCCCTGCTCCTCGGGCCGGACCCGGCTGCCGGACTTCCTCCTTCCTCAGCCAGAGCCCCGGCCCTCCGGTGCACAGGACCCTCTACTAGCTTTCCCAGGCCCTGGGCAGGACTCCGAACTAGCCTCGCTGGGCCGGAGCCCTCAGCCAGCCTGGGGAGCACCGAGAGGGTGCTCCGAGCTCCCCGGGTCCCATTTCCCAGGCTGGGTTGTGCCGTACCGGGTGACCTCGCCTGTTGTCGGTTTCCCCTGTGCTGATGATGCCCCCTCCAGCTGCCCGGGTCGTGTGGCCCGGCCTGGAGGAGCGGCTCTTTCCGCAGGTGCGGGACCACTTCAGCTTCGAGACCTGCGGCAACGAGACCTTTCCGCAGCGGTACCTGGTGTCGGGTAGGTCCCGTGGGTGCTGTGGCTTCGGGGTGGATTCCTTTCTGCTAAAGTTTTGACTGCCTCTGTTCCGATGTAAAGCAGGAGCTAGAACACTGGGCAGCCAAGAGTCAGTGTTAGCCACGGGCCAACCCTGTACGAGCCAGGCATTCCCCAGCATTGTCTATATCCTCCTTTCCTTTTTAATCCACTTTTTACAAAGACATGTACTTATAGAACAAGGGGGCCTGGCTTTAAATTGAGAGTAGGCCTAGACTGCACATTAGAAAGGAATTCTTCCCTGTGAGGGTGGGGGAGGCCCTGGCACAGATTATGTAGAGGAGCTGTGGCTACCCCATCCCTAGAAGTGTCCAAGGCCGGGTTGGACAGGGTTTGGAGCACCCTGGGGTAGTGGAAGATGTCCCTGCCCGTGGCAGAGGGGTGGAACTGGATGAGCTTTAAGGTCCTTTCCAGCACAAACCGGTCTGGAATTTACTCCTTGCCTTCTGTTCTGGCTGTGTGGTGCAAAAGGGATTGTGGGGACTGACCTCTCTGGAGCAAGAGTAGACTAGAAGCAGGAACTGTGTTAAGCTTGCACCAGAGCTGGCTCTGTGTGTGTGTCTTCAGTTGACGCCGGCATCTCTTACAAGTGCATGTAATCGAGTGTTCTGAATGTGTCAGGAAAAACAAATAGTGACTGAAATGTTGCACTCTGTACTGATCGTTTTTAGGAGTAAAGGAGTAAAATGCAAATCACTAACCGAACCCTCTTGGGTTAGTGGTTTGCACTATTTAAACTTGAGCAACTGTAGATAGCTTAATCTTTTTAAACAATGAGCACTGCCAACAAGGAGCCAGCCATGTCTCATTTTTGGGTCACTGACAGTAAAAGAGAAAAGGCCTTTTTAAACAGCATGTGACTAAAAATACAGCAATTTCCATAACCAGTGTCCCATGTTTTTCAACCCTGCCTATGCAGAGGAATTGGGGAGCAAATTGCAGGGAGAGAAGAAGGGGGGGCTTGGAAATAGCAGCGGACATGAGCACTGCCCAGCTTAGTGCCCACTTGCTGCTGTCTCCCAGCTGCATTGGGTCTTCAGATGCTCCAGCTTGCCTTCACATTGCCTGCTGCTCTGCAGCTTGTCCAGCACCTGTGCTAAGTTGTGTGTTTCACCAGGCATGAATTCGTGGATCAGTTCAACCCAAAGATATGGATACACGACTGCATTTTGAGAGCATACCCAAGGCTGCGATTTCACTAATTGGGTGGCCCTTTTTGAACAGAATGTTGGAATTACATGGTTTAAAGCATTGTGCAACTTCTATTTGTTTTCTTTTAAAGTGTTATGTTTTATCTGTGAGTCCTGGGCAGAGCTGAATAAGATTTGTGAGGAGTAAAATATTATCAGTGCAGTTCTGCTGGTTTATAGAGAGTTTCTTACTCAAAATTCCTGTGATTCCATTTCCCTGTACTGTTTTTTTGTACAATATGAGACTTTTCAGATTATCAGCAAGAAAACAAAAACTAATTTCACAACAGGGAATCTGATACTCTTGAGTTTAGCTAGCAATTCCCCAGGATTTCAGTCAAAAAATCGGTACCTTTCTAAGAAGCCCGTATGGTTTGGTGTTGGCTCCTGTGATGGTTGTTTACTCCAGGAGCCATGAAGCACATGAGGAGAAGAGCCAGAGGAAAGAGAACACAGAGCACTCCAGTTACCTACCCAGCATCCAAAGCAAATGCATCGCAGTCAGTTGGCCTCTTTGTTAATGAAGAGGAGCAGTTTCACTAATGAGAGGTTTCAAATCCCATTTCAAGCCAAATCTGGCTTTGTCAGTTCTGTGCTGAGAATGCCAAGAATTAAATTTGGGCCTCTCTGTTCATGAAAACAGCCTTATGTGACGGCAACATCCATGGGACAACTGTTGTGCAGGGTCTCTTTCAATGATGTGTTGAAATCAACACTTAACTGATGGTCTGAGGTTTGTCATTGAAGAAAACTATTTATTATCCCTCCTAATTCCTGTGCAGTTTATCACTAAGCTAAAATCAAATGTTTGTTAAATTCAGCAAGCATTAGAGCAACTGTTTGTTAGATAAGCCAGTGTTAGCATCACAGCTCAGCTTGTCCTGCCAGACTCAATTTGCATTCAGTTATAAAGTGATCTGAGGATGAAGCACATTATTTTCATATATCATCATATATATACACGCACACACATATGCATGTGTTTTACATATATAACATATATCAGCATATCCTGGGCTCCTCCCCACAGTGTGGGCAGCAGGTGTGTGGGGGGATTCTGTCCCTCTGCTCAGGTAGAGGGAGGCAATTCTACCGGGACCCCGCTGGTAGAACTGCCTCCAGGCCAAGAAGGATGTGGAGCTGCTGGAGTGAGTCCAGAGGAAGCCCCAATGGTGATCAGAGAGCTTATGTAGCAGACCATCTCACCCTCTCCCAAGAGCTTATCTGTCGTTTGTTAGCCAGTCAGATAATTCAAACAGGACAAGCTGTGTTATTGTGTTTTGGGCCCATAGGTTCACACTGGTCTGGTATTTCCCAACTGCCAATAGATACCTTACTGTTAACATGGGATCTGACAAGATAAGCTGGATTTTGACTGACTGATAGCTGTTCACTTTATAACTATAGAAGTCACCCCAAACTTTCACAAAGCAGAAATCTGCTAAAATATATATATTTTCTGGAAATGTGTGGAGTTTCCCTGTCGCAGAATGAGGCCTTTGTCGGGGATGAGCCATTTGTCGGTGAGGGGAGACTCAGACACTCAATATGAGTAATAGCAGGTTCCATTTATTGAAGAAAGCATCAGACACATATACAGCAAGTAATAAGCTTATGAATAGTCTGTAAGCCAAGCGATCTATTGGTTAAACTATACCATCAACTCTTCCTCATTCCTTTGGGCCTACATTCCTTATTTCCCACGTCTCTCTGTCCACTTGTTACCATACCGAGCTAGGCCCAAGGACACGCTATCTTGCAGGTGCAGGACTTGGAATTAGCCACGGCCTTGTACTTTTCCAGTCTCTAGTCAGCTAAATTCCCAACATTTCCCTTGTGAGCAGGGACATCTGTTTCATGGTTACTCCCCAGGGGTTGAGTGAAGGAATCTCTACATTATCACCATTTCCATGGTAAATTACGTTTGACTCCTAATCAATGCTATTTCTTTTGCCTGTTTTCATAAAGATACCTTGATATAGTGCACTGTTCTATGGTTTACTGTTACCGACTAGTAGTTCTTTGGTTTTATACTGTGTAGTTAAGATCTTCTGGTTAAGATCTTTTGTCTGTTATCTCTTGTCTGTTTAATAAATAATCCATTTTTATAAGTAGATCTTATTTGCTGTGATTAGAACTGTGAGCCAGAGTGATTCCTTAAATTTAAAATGTTGCCAAAATTTGAGGCTAAGGCAGGGCTTGTCTGAAGCTTTCCCTTGTCTCGTGACTGGAGCCCCTCTACTCTGGAGACAGGTTGGGAGAGTGGGTTTGTTCAGCCTAGAGAAGAAAAGGCTCTGGGCAAACCTTATTGCAGCCTTCCAGTACTTTCAGAACGTTTGTGAAAAAATGGGGGGCGGGGGTAGCTTTTTGCCAAAGCCAGTAGTGATAGGACAAGGGGCAATGGTTTGCAGTTGACAGATGGTGAATTTGGATTGGACATAAGGAAGACATTCTTCCCTGTGGGAGTGGGGAGGCCCTGGCACAAGCTGCCCAGAGAAGCTGTGGCTTCCCCATCCCTGGAAATGTTCAAGGCCAGATTGCACAGGACTTGGAGCAGCTTGATCTAGTTGGAGGTGTCCTTGCACGTGGCAGGGGGCTTCAACTGGATGGTCTTTGATGGTCCCCCCCAGCTCAAACCATCCTATGAAATGTAATTTACAACTTTATACCTCACAGCAGGAGTATCAGAAGGACACAGGCAATTCCCTAATGTCAGTTTTGTGTGAAGATTTAGCTGTGCAAATGTTTTGGAGCGAGTTGGGCTAAAAAGGGTATATAAATGGGAAATCACTCTTTTGGGGGGCAGCTGTCTGCAAAGGACTTGCAGAACTTGAGATTTTAGGTATTTTGCAGGCAGAAGTGAAACTTTGTGTCCCAGATCAGGTCTCAGGAATCAGCCTGTTCATGGAGTTCTTCCTAGTTAATCTCCTGCTCGAAATCAAAAATTGACTCATTTCATGCACATATTCTTTGTTGTGTTTTGGAGGGTATTATGTGTTTTTTGTGGGTTTTGGTTTTGTTTTTATTTCAATTTTTAATTTCTTTCTTTCAATTGCCTCAGCAAAGTTCTGGAAGAAAGGATTTGGACCCATCTTTTTCTATACTGGCAATGAAGGTGACATCTGGACTTTTGCTCAGAACTCTGACTTCATATTTGAATTAGCAGAGGAACAGCAAGCACTTGTCATTTTTGCTGAACATGTGAGTATTTTAGTCATGCATTCTTTAGAGTTCTGTTCAGTGTTACCAAAGACAGCTTTCTGCAGGTCTGGAATAGTGGTACCATTTCTTCCTGTGGAGCTGAGTCAGACCTGCTATAATCTTTCTCCCCGTAACAGCAGATCTTCTTTTTGTAATCATGGCTTTTGAGTAATTTTTTACTATACCTCCCAGCACTCCAGGATACAGACTGTGTTGCCAGGCTTGCAAGGGTTCCTCAGGGGTGAAGAGATAGACGAGAATCTTGACTCCATGATCAGAAGGCTGGATTTATTAATTTATTATATATATTACATTAAAACTATACTAAAAGGAATAGAGAGAAAAGTTTAGAAGCTACTATGCTAAGAATAGAAAAAGAATGAATCAACAACGGAGCTCTCCCTGATTCTGTCCCAGAGAGAGCTTGTCTTTGATTGGCCCTTAATTGTAAACATGGAACATGGGCCGATCACAGGTGCACCTGTTGCATTCCACAGCAGCAGATAACCATTGTTTACATTATCCTTCTGGGGCCTCAGCCTTCCAGAAGAGGGAAAAATCCTAAAGAAAGGATTTTTCACAGAAGATGTCTGTGACATTACACCCTTGAAATTCTAAAGAATTAAAAAGAAAAAATGCTGGTATGGAATGAACAGGAAATTTCTTCACCTGTAGAACATACAATTCTATCAAATCACTAAAACACTCTTACAATATAAGAAAATGCAAAAAACAACACAAAGAAAATTCAAGTTCAAGCAGCCGAGTTTCAGGAACAGTCCATGGGCTGAAGATGTTCCTCCTGGACATATCTGAAAGTCCTTTTTGGTCCTGAAACAGGCTTGCTGCAGAAAAAGTCCATCAATAGTTATCAAAAACCATTGACAGTCATAAAAAAATTTCAAACAATTTTGAACAATTTGTGGAATGTCCTTTTCTGGCCCTTCAATCAGCTTCAGAGCTGCTGCCAGCTATTTCAATCTTTTTTAATTTAATTTTTAATTTTTTTTTTGTTTGTGTTTTTTTTTTTGGTTTTTTTTGGTTTTTTGTTTTCGAAAAGAGCAGCAGAGCAGCCAGAGAAAGGCCCTGGGGGGCCCTGGCCCATGAACGGACCAGGAACCCCAAAGCTGGCCCACAAAAGGCGGGCCAGGACCGGTAGGGGAAACCAACACCCCCACAGCCATCAACAGGCCAGGCGGTGGGCGCGGCCCAGGGACTTCCTGAGCCCAACAGGCCAGGCCAAACCCATGAAACAGGCTCTGCATTCCCACAGGCCTGCACCCTGCTGCCAATACAATGGCAGCACGGTTGGTGAGACGCTTCCTTTCCCCAAAACCACTGAGGCATGCCAGCAGCAGGGAAATAGAAGCCTTCCCCAGAAATCCCATCTCGGGTCTGGAGATGTTTGTTCCCCAGAGCAAACAAGCCATGATCTCTTCCAGCTCTGCCCTCTGCCTCTGCAATGCAAATGCAACAGGTGTGTCTCCCATCTGCCTCTCGGCACCACCCCCTCTGGGCTGGGGACCAAAGGCAGAACTCTCGGAACCCACCTGCCCCTCGCCGCTAGGGCACAAGAGGGGCCGCAGAGATGGCAACCTCCAAGGGGCAGCAACTGACCAACCACCCCCCAACCCGCCGAAAATGCCGATCTTGAAACAGGCAGGCGGGCTGCCCCACACCCAGCTGGCGAGCAACCCCCCCTCCACGGAAGGGGAAGGCAGCTGCCGAGGCCACTGCTGCAAAGGCAACCGGCCCGGGACGGTCCGAGCTTGAACAAGCCGCAGGTTCCAGGGCAGCCTCTGACGCAGACACGGAGGACAAAGTCCCCGACGGCGGCAGAACTGCTGGGGCGGCCGGTGGAGGCGGCGGGGGGGCCAAGGGGGCTGGCGGAGTGGCCGAGGCTGGAGAGAATGCCTCCCCCGCTGACCCAGAAGCAGCAGCTGCATCGTCGTCGCCTAGCAACAGCGGGTCAGCTGCGGGAAACGGTGTTTCTGAGCTCGCAGCCGGGGAAGCTGCAAGCACCCGCACCCGTGGGGTGGGCTGAGGCGGCAGGACAGCCGGGGGGCGGTGCTGAGTCGCTGTTGTCGCTGAGGGCGTCTCCCAGCAACGCAGGCGCGGGAAGCGGCGGAGGCGGGGGCGGCATCGCCCGGGGAGGCGGCCGCACCCGCCCGGCAGGCAGAGCCTCGGGGACCGGTACCGGCCCCCATCTCTGAGCGGGGCGGGGTCCGAGAGGCCGGCTGTGGCGGGGCCGCCCAGTCCCATCCCCCTGGAGAGAGAGAAGGGGGGGGGAAGGACCGCTCCATCTGAGCATGCTCCGGAGACAGAGTAAAAAAAACTTCTACTCGTGGCAAAGTTTCACCCCCCCCCCCCGCTGGGAAGCAGGGGGGGCTTGGAAGCAGCAACTCATCCCCTAAAGGGTCTTCTCCCGCTGGGGACAGAGGGAAAGGAGCCTGTCCCTTGCAGTTAGCAATCCAGGGAAAAACAGCTGCTCTCCGTTTCAGGATAGAAAAGAGTACACAGAAAATGACTGGGTAAACGCGGGGGAATCCCACACCACGGTCCCAAACAAATTGGAAAATGGATTCCATGCACTCCCATAACAAAACATCAAAGGCATATACCACATCAGTAAAGAACCCAAAAAGCTTTGCACATCGAAAAAACTCATAGAAATCTGTTTCTGACAAGAAAAGTCCATCCTCTTCACTCCATTTTTGCCAGAGGGCAATAAGTTTCTCCTCTGAAGGAGAAAAATGAACCTCATCTCCAAGGGGGGCGTTCCCCATATGAACAGCCACAAACTACGAATGGCTGCATCTTCAGGAAGGGAAAAGCCAACGGTACCTTTTGAAAGAGTCCAGCATGTTCTGGCCAGCTCCAGGGTGCTGCTGCTCTTTCCAAACATCTTCCCGGAGGTTTTTCAGAAGGTTCACTTTGTGGTCAGCCTTGGCTGTGAACTGTGAAGTCAGGATCTTCAGTTCTTCAGCTCCTGGCTAGATTCCACTTCTGTGGTCACTTGTAAAGCAACCATCAATGCTGCCTTTGGGGTTTACCCTGGGTGCAGCTCTTGCTCCTCTGGGGTCTTATCAAACTATTTTGCTCTTACAATGAGGGGTCACCAGATGTTGCCGGGCTTGCAAGGGGTGAAGAGATAGACGAGAATCTTGACTCCATGATCAGAAGGCTGGATTTATTAATTTATTATATATATTACATTAAAACTATACTAAAATGAATAGAGAGAAAAGTTCAGAAGCTGCTAAGCTAAGAATAGAATAGGAATGAATCAACATCGGAACTCTCTCTGATTCTGTCCCAGAGAGAGCTTGTCTTTGATTGGCCCTTAATTGTAAACATGGAACATGGGCCGATCACAGGTGCACCTGTTGCATTCCACAGCAGCAGATAACCATTGTTTACATTCTCTTTCTGGGGCCTCAGCTTCCCAGAAGAGGGAAAAATCCTAAAGAAAGGATTTTTCACAAAAGATGTTTGTGACAGAGTGCTGTTTCAGTACAGCCTATGCCATGAATGATTTGTTTTTGTAAGTAGTTGCTGTTACAGGGCTTGCAAGGGTCTTCAGGGTGAAGAGAGAGGCGAGAATCTTGACCTCATGTTCAGAAGGCTTGATTTATTATTTTATGATATATATTACATTATGACTATACTGCAAAGAATAGAAGAAAAGTTCTCAGAAAGCTAGCTAAGATAAGAATAGAAAAGGAATGAATAACAAAGTTCTGTGTCCAGGCAAAAAGCAAGAGCAGCTCTGCCGTGAATGGTCAGTAAATCCAAACATCCACCTGAGACCAATCACGAATCCACCTGTTGCATTCCACAGCAGCAGATAACCATTCTTTACATTTTGTTGCTGAGGCCACATCTTCTCAGAAGGGGGAAAAATGCTAAAGAAAGGATTTTTCACAAAAGATGTCTGTGAGAGTTGCTACAGGCCTTAAACTCCATGTTGGAGTAGAGAGATACTTTGTTTGGATAATATTTAATCTCTCTACCTTGCAAAGTCCCAAGCCAACCTTTTCCACACTATTAAATCTACTATCTGTCATCTTAGGCATGAAGAGATTATCCTGTTCCCTTTTGTAGCTGGGAATGTCAGGAGAGATACACGTGCTGAGAACCCACTTGGCACCCACTGAAGCAGCTGTAATGCCTTGGCCATCCACTCCATGATCTGTCCTGAAAGTGTCTGTGTATCAGGTGCAGGAGACAAGGCACTTCCTCAGTTATGGACAAGTTAGAGGATGTCTCATACTCTGTTATCTCTTCGTATTAGTGCACACTTAGCCCAGCTCTATGGTGAAAGTAGAGAAGACCCATAGGAGTATTGCCATAGTGTATCTCTTTCATTTCAGAGGTACTATGGGAAGTCTCTTCCCTTTGGAATTGAGTCAACACAGTTGAAGAAGACTGCTCTGCTCACCGTGGAACAAGCCCTTGCTGACTATGCAGTGCTCATTACTGAGCTTAAGCAGCAGTTTGGTGCTGCAGACTGCCCTGTCATCGCTTTCGGAGGCAGGTAAGTATTGTGTGGACTCCTTCCCTTCTCTGCATCCTTTTCCAGCCAAAGTTATGCTGCTGTAGATCTCCTTTGCTCTCAGGAAAGTTCTCAAGGCAAAGCTTTAAGCTATCCTTTTGAGAGCAGATGTGCCTGTGCCTCAGCTGCCATGAGCTCATAACCAGGTCCCACTCTTCTTTCCCATCAGGAATTAGTCTCCATTTGTGGTTGCTTCGGAGAAGCAGCCCTGACTGGATGTTTCTAAGCTTCTTCGATGTCTGAATCATCCAAAGCTGCAGAAAAAAAATAGCTTGGAAAGGGTAAAGGGAAAATAGCAGCCTTGCTAGCGATAAGCAATGTGATGGTGTGCCAAAACCTGAGAAAACAAGCACTAATGGGGTCCCTCAATCTGCTTTCATGAGGTGTTGTCTAGAATGAACCTCACCTGAAATGTTTCTACACTAATGCATACAGCATAAGGAACAAACAAGAGGAGCTCAAAGCTTAGGCCCAAGCCCAGAAATTTGGCACCGATAGCAAAAGTGAAGTCTGGTAGGACAAGTCCTGTGACTGGAGTGCCCTGTTGCATGGTTACAGGCTCTTCAGGAGGGATAGGGCAGAAGAGGTGAGGCAGTGTCATTGCAGTGGAAGGGATAGAATGTCTGAAGCTCATAGTTGGCAATGGCACAGTTGAAAGCCCGGGTAAGAATCAAAGGACAAATAAATAATGCAGATGTCACTGCGGGAGTCTACTTTGGATCTCCCAGACAGGATGATGAGGCAAACAAATGATTCTTCAAGAAACTAAGGATGCTTTCAAGTCAACTTCCCTTGTCCTTATGGGGGACTTCAGCTTGCCAGAAATCAGCTGGGAGAATAACACAGTACAATCTAGACCAGGAGATGCGCTGAAAAACCCAGTTGACAACTTTATGGCACAGTTCTTAAAGGAGCAGAATTGGAAAGATACCCTTCTTGATCTACTGCTTGTTAACAGAGAGGATTTTGTGAGCAAAGTAGGGGTTGGCAGCTGTTCTGGCCACTGCAACCATGAAGCCATCAAGTTTAAAATCTCTTTTGATGGGAGGAAAAGTGCCAGCAAAACCTCAACTCTGGCCATGAGGAGAGACTTCAGCACACTTCAGGCTGCGCAGGGAATTATTGAGTAAAATCCCCTAGGAAAATGTTTTTGTAGGTAATGGGGTCCATCTGTGTTGGTTACTTATTAAATATCACCTGTTAAGGGCAAAGGAATAGCAATTCCCAAATGTTGAAAGTCAGGCAGGTGAGGCAGAAGACCAGCTTGGCTGAAGAGGCATCTTCTCTTGGAAATAAGGTGAAAAAGGACGTTGTATGCCCAGTGGAAGCAAGGTCAGGTCACATGAGAAGAATACAGAAACACTGCTCTCCCTCTATAGGGAGAAAATTCATGTGATTAAAGGTTAATTTGAGTTGAAATTGCCAAAACTGGAGAATGATAAAAAGAGGTTTTTAAGTACATTAATTGTGAAAGGCAATGTAGAAATAACATTGGCCTGTTCCAGGATGAGGATGGTCACCTCACAAACAGGGACAGAAACAAGGCAGAGGTGTTCATTGCATTCTTTGCCTGTCTTCACCATGGTTGACAGACCAAAAAGGCCCCAGTGTCTTGAGCTGGAGGACCATGAATGTGAGAATAATGAGCTCCCTGTTGACCCTGAACATGTGCAGGATCTGCTGCTCCATCTGGATTTCTACAAATCTATGAGGTCAGTTGGGATTCATCCAAGAATCCTCAAAGACCTACTGATGTCATTGCAAAACCTGTCTTGATGATTTTTGAGCAAGCTTGGGAATCCAGAGAGGTTCCAGCTGGCTGGAAGCTGGCAAACATTGTCCCAATTTTCAAGAAGGGCAGGAAGGAGGACCCTGCAAACTACAGGCCTGCCAGTTTCACTTCAGTGCTGGTAGAATCTGAGAAGATCATGGTAAATATTATTCTGGGAGATATTGAAAAACCACCTGGACAGCAATGCAGTCATTGGTCGCAGCTAGCTTCAGGAGGGGAAAGTCCTGCATGTTGAACCTGATTTCTTTCTATGATGGGGTAACCCATCTGGTTAATCTAGGAGAGCCAGTAAATGTCATTATTTTGGACTTCAGCAAACCTTTTGGTGCTATCTCTTCCAAAGATTTTTCTGAGTAGAATGTCCAGCATATGATGGGTGAGCAACTGGCTCACTGGTTGGCACAAAGAGTTGCAGTGTCTGGGGTAACACCAGGCTGGTGTCCAGTCACCAGTGGGATTCTGCAGGGCTCCGTCCTCAGCCCTCTTCTCTTCTACATCTTTATTAATGACCTGGATGCAGGACTTGAAGGAATACTAAGTCAGTTTGCCAACAGCACTAAACTGGGAAGAGCCTTTGACTACTCCCTTGAAGGCAGGGAGGCCCTGAAGAGAGACCTCAGTAAGTCAGAGAGATGGACAATCAGCAACCGTATGAAGTTTCCCAATGGCAAGTGCTTGGTTTTTCACCTAGGATGGGGCAACACTGGCTGTGTGTATGGAGTGGGGAATGAAAGGCTGGAGAGCAGCTGTGGGAAGGGACCTGGGGGTCCAATGGCATATTGGATGTGAGTCAATAGTGCCCTGGCAGCCAGGAGGGCTGTGTCCTAGGGGGCATAATTGCTGGCTGAGTCAGGGTGGTAGTTATCCCACTGTGCTCTGCACTGAGGTGGTGTCACCTTGTTTAGGGTACCACAATGTAAATACATAAATACATTAAGCTATTAGAGAGTGTCCAAAGGAGGGCCATGAAGATAGGGAAGGGTCTGAAGGGGAGGCCTTATGAGGAGTGACTAAGATCGCTTGGTTTGTTCAGTCTGGAGGAAACTGTGGGAAAACCTCACTGCCCTCTTCAGTATCCTGTGGAGGGATAGCACTGCTCTCTTCACTCATGACCAGTGACAGGACTCAAGGAAACAGCATGAATCTGTGTCAAGGGAGGTTTAGATTGGATATCAAGAAAATGTTTTTCACCCAGAGAGTGTTTGAACACTGGAACAGGATCCCCAGAGAAGTGGTCATACACCAAGCTTGTTTGAGTTCAAGAAGAGTGTGAACAACACTTCCAGGCACAGGGTGGGATACTTGGAGTATCCTGCATAGGGCCAGGAGTTAGGCTTAGTGATCATGATTGGTCTCTTTTCTGCTCAGCATATTCTATAACTATGAAAATGAGAAATTCCTCCTGCAGGATCGGAACATTTTACATTGGAAACACAGGAAGCTATTAATTGATAAAATATTCTTTCAAGGGGCCACACAGCTTTTTATTAAACACAACCTCTAACAGCACCCAGCCATTTTCATTGTATGCCTTTTCATAATTCTGCTTCTCTTTGGTTCTTTCCCAGAGTGCTCATTGTGCTGCAGCTGGGTGGATGTGATGTCCTTGTTTCTTGATGGATCCCCTCTCTTGTAGTAGAGGGGTGCTTCCTTCCAAAAATCTTCCAGAAGTGCAGGGCTTTGAATTCAATTGCAGTGAGCTAAAAAGCATTTGGCACAATAGTTATCATTAAGCCTTCAGCTCGTTGCGGTGTGGTGACGGAACTGTTAATCTCACGGAGGTTTTACTGTGATTATCAGGACAGTAGCTAGAGTAGGGAGGCCCAGAAGCTGTCCTGGGATAGGAAGATGGGAGAGGGATACATCAAAACCTCCTAGCTGGCTGCATGTTAGACTGCAGCTCTCTATGTGTAATTGAGGGCTCAGTGTGCAGCAGCCCTGAACACACTAAAACCAAATGAAGAACACTGAAATATGGCAGTGCTGGAGAAGCACAGCATTTCATGGGAGATAAAAACCAGACCACTTCTGGTGCTTATAACTGGGCCAAATTAACCTGAAATTACTTGCAGGAGGTTTCAGGTAATGCCAGTCTCCAGGGCTAGAGAAATGCAAATTGCTTTACACATGGGTGTTGTGGGAACGTTACTGAATCACTTGAGGTGGTACAGAGGGAGATTGAGTACTTTTAAATTTGGAGTTAGACCAGGTTTAATCTGTGTTTTGAGGATGTCATTTGCCACCCCAATGGCCTCAGAGGAACTCTGCAACCATTAGCAAACTAATGACTTCTGTCATCCTGGGTCTGTCTAGTAGCTTTTGATCCATGTGTAGATTCTTGCCCTGGCACTGAAGCTACCAAGGTAGCTTTGACTTTTCTTGTTGCATTTGTTAACTTTTCCCCTTCCCTGTATCTGTGCTGATCAACTACACAGTTGTTATTTGGAGAGGAGGGAGAATAGTCTTCACTTTCCAGGACACCTTTTGCCAAAACCCTGGCAAAGTTCTGACTAGTTCTAACTAGTTCTTGTCATTCTGTATGCCAAATGTACAGTGTGTCTTCTCTCTCTGAACAGTGAGTACTTCACTCAAACCCTGCTTTGCTCTGCTGTGAAGCTATTGGTACATGCTCAGGACGGTGCAAATTTAAATACTGAAGCAGGATTTACATTTGTCTACAGAAGCAAACTGAGCTGCTGTGTTCCCACCAGAACTGGTGTGAGCATTTGGGGAAAGGCCAGTAAGAGCACTGTGTGCTGGTCATTGGTCATAACTGGATCAACATGAGGATGAGGCACAAAGCATCACATGTATCCATTAACATCATCCATATCACTGAGCATGTGTGAAAACATGAGGCATCACAGATATTCATGAGCTTATTGTTACCTTGGTTTAGGTGAGCCTGTGAATGTTGGCCTGAACTTCTGAGTTATTACAAGTTGTCTTTTAAAGGAAATAACTGTTGTCTCTCTTTGGTAGCTATGGAGGAATGCTGAGTGCTTACCTGAGGATGAAATACCCAAATGTCGTGGCTGGAGCATTAGCTGCCAGTGCTCCTCTGCTGTCTGTGGCTGGGCTTGGAGACCCCACCCAATTCTTCAGGGATGTCACAGCAGTAAGTAGCATCTCTTTTCAGGAGCAATATTTTCTTCCTTTAGGAATGCTGTTTCTTTTCTAGGTGTTTAAATAGATATCTGTCCTCACGGCATCACTGCTAAGCAGAGAGTGCAATTAAATGGTAACCTGAAAGGAAAAGCAGTAGCTCCAGCATGGCTGAGCACTGCCTCCGCTTGGGCAGCTCAGGGTTCAAAGGTGCTGCTCCAAGAAGCACAACTCCATGCCAGTAACTTTAGTACCACTAAGAATTGACTTTCCCTTTTCTAGTGGCTTGACTGTATTACAGCCTGAAATTTTTCCCTTGTGCCTGGCTGAACACCTTTTGGATAATTTACTTTTCAAATCCTCTCCCAAAATGCTGTATGGGTATCAATGATTCACAGCATCTCCTTAGTCCAAGGTGATTCCATTTCAGTGAAGAACTTGGAAATCTTAATTTCATAACTAAAACTGTGCAAGGTGTCTCAGGATCACTGAAACTAAAATTTAAATGTGGCTTTTGCAGTTTAAGGCCATGAAAAGTTGGTGTTAGAACTGACTTTGATTTATCTTATAAGGAAAGAAATGTACTAGCTAGTTGTACTGAAATCTTGTGATGGTGTCTGTTCTGCCTCTTTTTTGATATAAATTTCTAGATCTGGGTGACACAGATGGCTAGTCTGAACTATCTTTGTTGTCCCGCAGTTGGAACTGAGGTCTGTGCCTGGTGCAGGAGCCAATGAGCACACAGAGCTGAGACCTTTCATGCTTTTCTGCCCAGAATTATTGCTAGGCTATAGTTCATTAGGCTGGCACCTCTCTTTGGGGCCTTTGAAGGCTTTTAGACAAGTTACAACAAAGAAGTTGCACAGAACTTGTTCACTAGTCACCTTAACTAATGCTTTTCTGCATGTTCTCCAGTCAGTGTCAGTTCACTATACCAGGGTGGTCTGACATTAGCATGGGAGATGTCTCAGGGGTGATTTTTACCTTGCAGCTTAGTCTTAGTTACCTTTGGGCCACCTTAGCATTCATCTCCCCATCCCTCTGGTCTGGAGGTGATTCATCTTTGTTGACACATTCTTGTCATTCTTGTGTTACTTTGCTATTGTTCTCCACTTTAAGGACCACACCTGTGTATGTAACTTGTGGTCTCTTTGTTCTTATTTATATACACTAACAACTTGTTTCAATGCAGTGACTCACAAAAGAGATAGCTTTACCAGTAAGTATAAAGAAGAGACTATTATATTAAAATAAACACATTTGAAACTCCTAAGTGCATAAAAGAATAATAGACATCTTGTCTTAGAGTTACACATTTTCAAACAAAAAATATAATACCATTTTGTGTGGAAAAATTCACAGCACCAGGGGTTTATGTCCAAAAAGGAGACAGAGGAGTCCTGTAATTTTATTAGAATAAAGGAAGAGGCCATGAGGCATTTCCCATGGGGTCTTTCACATGGTTTGGGAATGCAACCCCCTTTCCATCCTAATTTCCTGGATGCATCACCCTCTTCCTTTCCCCATTGGCTGAGGTACTTGGAAGGTACAGAGTTCCTGAATCAGCTGCTCTATGTCCCCCTTTTCGGTGCGCCCCTCCTTTTTTTTTCTTTTATATAGCAAAACACTGTTCATAATTCTATTAAACCTTTGTTCTTTTTATCAAAGTTCGGGAATTTAACATGGCCTTGGCTGAGCAGTGGCCCATGTCAATTAGTAACATTTTCTAGAACTGGTAGTTTCTTCTGTTACTTCACTATCTATAAGTCCCTGGCCCTATCTACAAGCAGATAAACAGTCTGTTTGTAAAGACACATTCATTTTATTCCTTTCAATTTAGTCAGCTAACAGGCCTCAGTGGGAATTTCCTTTCAGCATCCTTGTCTTGCTTCAACTGTAAATATGCTGGGAGTCATAACACATCCTCAAACTTAGGGTGTGAAAAAGACTTTCTGACTAATTTAAAAATCTGTTCTCTCTGCAGTAGTAAGTCAAGCTCTGGGCTGAGCTCTTAAGCAAGCACTATGTGGTTTCAAAGTACTCCCTTCCATCTTCAGTGTGGATGTTGCTCTGATTTGCAATTTATGCATCTGAAATCTGATTGTTCTTCTTGCTGAGAACACCCATGAGAGCTGTTAATCCCAATGAAGGCACAGGGAATGACTGTAATTCCTCCTGCCTCTGCTAAGCTGAACTGTTTCTGGTCTGTAGGGGTCCTCATGCCAGGCAGTGCTTGGCAGCAGCCCAGCAGTGCCTAGAGGAGAGCTCAGCCATCACAGCAGCCAGAGCAGACCTGCTCCTCTGTCCCAGGCTAAACTATTCCCACACTCCAGTTAGAGCCATTAGCAGGTGAAGATCAATAAGCACATCCAGAAGGATTTTTGCAACTCCTAAAGGGATGCCCAGGTAAACAGTGAAAAACTCTAAAATTATTTATTTAAACATAATTATCTGACAAAGGCAGAATTAGGAAGAAAAGAAAGGTGCCAAATCTATTTTTTTAATTGAGGGTGGGTCTTTATAAGAAAAATGCCTAGCTAGTGATTTGTGGTTACTTACCTTGCTCTAGCCAGGTAAAGAGACCTCAGAAGAACCCTAATAATTCTTCTTGTTACAAAACACCGGTTGCCAGCAGACCTAATCTGCCTTACAGCTTGAGAGAGGAGAAAGAGCTTGAGTTCTTTGGGCCTTCAGTCACAGAAACAACTTCATCCACCATAACCAGTCACAGCTCTTCAAACCTAACTTAAAGTGCTTTTTCAGGATCAGTAATAGTTTTCCTAAGAAAAAGAGCATGGTAATTTGGCAGGCCACTAGCAGGCTTAAGAAAAAAAGCAGATCTTGGTCTTGTACTTCCAATGCATAACTGCCTTCTCCTGTGGTTCCTTCTCACAGGCAAAGTGCAGTTTCAAGGACTCAGCTCTGTGTTTAAAACCAGCAAAACCCTTATGACCCTTGCAGCCTGCCTCTCTCTCTGAGGCATGCTGCATATTCTCTTGCTGCTTCATGCTCAGTCTGATGCTCCATGAAGGGCAGAGTGTTCTATCTGACAGGTCATCCCAGCCAGAGCTGGTGACACAGCTGCTGCTTGGCCTGAGCTGTCCAGAGTGTGGCTTCTGCAGAGACATGCTGACTCTCTGAAAGACAAGGCAGAAGCACTGGTGTCACTGCTAATGGAAATGCAAATGAGGTGCTGAGCAGCGGGCCAATAACCCCTGTCATCTTCTGGTCTTTCTGGCAGTTCTTTGTGTTGCAGCCTCTTAAATATCTCCTGTGGGAAACTGTCATCTCATATCTTTTCTGTCCCTTCAGGATTTTCAGAAGTCCAGCCTAGGCTGTGTCACAGCTGTCCGTAAAGCCTTCCAGCAGATCAAGGACCTGTGCCTGAGTGGAGGTAAGAAGGGAGCCCTGCATATGGCTCCCAAGGGCAGCCAGCATTCCCAGACATGGGGGGAAAATGTTGATACTGCTTTACCTCAGCTAGTTGTTCAGATAAGTCAGTGCAGATGCCCATATGGCTTCCTCTTTCTGCTTGTACTGTGACCATGTTCACAGGTGTTTTCAGGTGAAGGGAAGAGGTGAGAATGTTGACTCCATGTTCAGAAGGCTTGATTTTTTATTTTATGATATATATATTACATTATAACTATACTAAAAAGAATTGAAGGAAAGGTTTCCTCAGAAGCTAGCTAAGCTAAGAATAGAAATGAAAAGAATGATAACAAAGGCAGCTCTCTCGGACTCTGTCCAAGATAGCTCCATCTTGATTGGCCATTAATTACAAACATTCAAGATGTCCCAATCAAAAATCCACCTGTTGCATTCTACAACAGCAGATAACCATTGTTTACATTCTTTTTCTGGGGCCTCAGCTTCCCAGAAGGGAAAAACCTAAAGAAATGATTTTTAGTGAAAAAGATGTCTGCGACACTTGTACAATTTATATTTTTCTTTTATTAACAGTTTCAGTTAGCATTAAATTGGTAACCAATACTGAAACATAAGTGTGGTGTTACATTTTATTTAAATGATACGCTCTGTCTCACCTCTCAAAAATGTACCATTTATTCCAAGCCTGTCATCCTCCCCTGAAGTATCATGAATCTGTAATCCCATTGGCCAAAGTCTTATTCCGCGCCCACCTTGAATCTCCCTGTTAAGCTGTGTGAGGGAGACCAGGCTCTTTTTTGGCCCTTTTCTCCCTAGGCCCTTCCCTTCCCGAACCTTCCCTTCTCTGTCCTGAGCCTTCCCTTCCTGGAACCTTCCCTTCCCTATGCGTGTGGTGCCCGTACCCTGAGCGCCCACTGGTCCTTCTTCCCCTGCCCCCCTCCCCTCCCACCACCCCACTGCCCTGTTTCTCCTTGCAGTAGACCAGCTATCACTTCTGCTGTTGTCCTTGTCTCTAGAGTGGATGTAGGTTGCTAAGCACCACCCAGTGCAGCAGCAGCAGGGACAAGAGACCTTAAATCACTAAAAAAAATAGATACTTGAAGTGTTTAGTTTTTTAAAAATCTCTCCCTGTAGTCGTACCTTGATGTGTGTTGGAGTCATCATAGGAGGTTCCTGCATGCTGTTGGGACTCCTCTTTCCTAAAGACTGTCCTCAGAGTGTGAAATACCCCTTTCCCTGGCCATGGTGTGGGGTTTTGGGGAAGGGGAGAGGCAATGTGTGATCAGCGCTTCTGCTGGACTCCTCCTTGCTCAAGGCAAGCTGCTACTCCCCCCCTCCTGTAATAGCTGCACGCCTGTCCAGACCCAATCCAAGGCACATCCAGCCTTTCTCAGCTGGCTGTTTCGGGAGTGGGGGCAGGGGAAGGGTGTGGGCTCCATGCACAGAGCTTCCCATGCTTCCCTTGCTGTGTTGTCTCCTGTGTTAGTCATGTCCCCCTACCACCCCAGAGCCCCGCCTCACCCAGCACTCTGATGGGCCCTGGGGTGGGAGAGCACAACTGTCCATCAATAAAGGGAAGCTGAAGCATTTGAAGGGGAAAAAAACAAACAAACAAACAAACAAAAAACTCCCACAAAACTAGGGAGAAAAGGGCCAAAAGAGAGCCTGGTCTCCCTCACACAGCTTAACAGGGAGATTCAAGGTGGGTGTGGAATAAGACTTTGGCCAATGGGATTACAGGTACATTATACTCAGGAGGAT
This sequence comes from Melozone crissalis, assembly GCF_028551555.1. Lineage (NCBI taxonomy): Eukaryota > Metazoa > Chordata > Aves > Passeriformes > Passerellidae > Melozone > Melozone crissalis. The sequence goes on along the minus strand of NW_026535819.1, from coordinate 11,540,436 downwards.
GACAGGCTTGGAATAAAGGGTACATTTTCGAGGGGTGAGACAGAGCATACCATTTGAATAAAATGTAACACCACAGTTCACCCTTTTTTTTTAGAAAGAAAATATTAAGAGAAATATGACAATTAACAATTTAAAAATGAAGCAGTAATTACACCATTTTGCAGCATAAAAATAAATACAATTGCAGTGAGGATTATGTTTTAAACAGTCCATTTGACTTGATGTTTGCCTTTGGTGGTAGGTAGTGTTCAGTTCTGAAAGGGTGCTAAATAGTTTGGTGGGGAGTAACCTTTTTTATTTTTCTGGAATAGTAAGGAGATTGGTAAAAGGCAAGGTAGAGTTATTTTAACACTGCACAAAGACAAAATGAGCATTTAGTTGTAATAAACAGGTTATGTGGGTCCATATGGATGATTGCTTAAATAGCTTCAGCCTTTGGCACTAAGCTCATATGAGAGTTTTGGGATTGGCCTTTTCAGCGTGACTGGCCTAATAGTGTCACTTTTTCTAATTGGCTTTTCAGACCACCACAGCCGCCCCTTTTAGGCTGAGGCGCCAACTTCTGCTCCCCCTCTCAGGGACAGGGAATCACCTGGAGCCTCCCTGGACTCCAGGCAGGTTTGCAGCCTCAGATTCTCACCCTTTGATCTGAGCTTTACTGATTCTTTCACCTTCCAGCTGGTTTAACCCAGAAGACCCCCTGGTTTTAGGTCTTTAAAAGAAAAACAAAAAGAAAAAAAAGAGATTTGGCATCAGTTAATACCTATACTCAGGGAGCATTCACCATAAAAACCATCAAAATACTTTCCCAGACACCATTTTAGGTTGTTCATTTAGGTTCTGAGATTCAGCCTCAGAACCTACTGAGGACAGCATAAACCCAACAGCAATTTTGATTCAGCAGTCTAATACTATCTGAACACTCGCTATTAAAGAAACAATCGAAAATTGCTTCTCATTGGATCTACCCTTGTGACCTGACAGGCCTCTGCTTTCTAAAACTGAAAACAGGACAATCTGCAGTATGAACACACATTTAAACTAGAAAAGCATAATTGTTAAAACTACTTCATGGGAACAGGAGGGAAATGGAGAGAAGACAGGTATTGGATAATAATAATAAAAAGGTTACAGGGTTTTAGGATAAAAAGTTCTAGCTGACGAGCTCTTTTCAGCTCAGGTGGATAGGGATTGAGAACTGGGGATGTTACGGGGATTCTGGGACTCCGTGAAAGAAAAACCTTTTCAGGGTACCCTGCGCCTTCAAGCGGTTTGCTCCCAGTGAACTACCCAAAATAAGGAAAAAAGGGGTATGGATTGCGGAGAAGGATATTATCCTGCTCTTGGAGTAATAGGAGAAGGAGATCATAAAGTAGAATTTTCAATTCAATGATATATAGAAGGTTGTTAAAACTGGTATTACAAAATTACTTAAGCTTTGGGTTTTGGTTTCTTAGCTTCTTTTCCTTCCAGCTCCTACCGTGTGGGATTTGGAAGGTGGAATGTGGGAACTAGGAGTGGGAGGGGGGGCTGGTTCATGAGAGACAGGGAAGGGGCGGAGTATGGGGGAGAAAAAGCAGGAAGAAAGGGATTTTGGGGAGGAGAAGTAGAAAATGGTGCCGTGCCATGTGGCTGACACATGGTCATGGCTATGTTGGAACTCTAGGCCATGCAGCCACAGCATACAGGGTCGTAGCCATGTTGAGGCTTAGCCGTGTGGTTGCTGTGCCGGGCTTAGCAGGACGGAGTGTATTCCCGAGGATTTGTTTAGGGGAAGGTGGGTTAGGGATGGAATTAGGAAGAAGGAACAGTGACGGGGGAAGAGAGTAAGACTGAGGAAGGAGGTCACGGAACTGACAAGCAGTTTTGGGGAATATGGGGCTCGGGCAAAGCTGAAATCTGCTTCCTCGTCTGGTGGCTCCCCTGCAGAAACTGGTGGGCTTTGGTGCCTTCTTTCACCACTGCTGTGGTTCAGGGCTCAGGTTTGGTGGTCTGCACAGCCCGTCCACTCTGGGCAGGGGGCAGCAGGCTCAGCCCTGCCACCACAATGACCGTGCTGTGAGTGGCAGGCAGGGTGCACTCCATGTGGCTTCTCTGGGTGCCTGGGCTGCACTGGCTGGTGTGGTGGGATGGTGGCATGGTGTCTCACGGGGCCTCTGCGTAGTGGTGGCGGGGCCGCAACTGCAGCCCAGCGTAGCCACCCCACAGTGCCAAAGGCGGTGGTGAAGTGGTGTTCTGCAGGGTTCTGCGCTGTGCCTGTGGGGTGATGGAGGTCCATTTTCATCTTAGGGTTGTCGGTGCTCGAGCCTCATGTTGGGTGCCATTCTTGCTGTTAATTTGTGGTCCCTGGGAAGTCCCCGGGGGACCCCTAAGCCGTATGTTCACTGGTAACAGCAGGCAGGCAAGGAGACTCCACGCAGCTTCTGAGGGTGCTGATTTGATGAGGTTTTATTGGGGGTCCCACCGCCGGGAGCAGCATGGTTTCTGAAGGAGAAGGGGGAAAGGGGGACAAAGGGGGAGCCTAGGGAGAAAAGGGCCAAAAGAGAGCCTGGTCTCCCTCACATAGCTTAACAGGGAGATTCAAGGTGGGTGTGGAATAAGACTTTGGCCAATGAGATTACAGATACATGATACTTCAGGGGACGATGACAGGCTTGGAATAAAGGGTACATTTTTGAGGGGTGAGAAAGAGCGTATCATTTAAATAAAATGTAACACCACACATAAGTAGCTCTGTGGAGCTGTGGTTGTTTGACAGGAAATAGGTTTTCTGAGATGCTGTGGTCAGGCCAGTGGGTGCTCAGATTTTAATCCTGGCACCTGGTTTGGCCACTGGGGCATTGGATCCGCCTCTGAGAACACGGGGTTAAAAGCACAGCTCTCCCCTGGGAGGCTCTCTTTGGATTTCCGGCAGGAAGGGTTCGGATCTCTCTCCCGGCCCAGCTGGGGAGGGGAAAGCGGCCGGGAGAGGTGGGCCTGCCCCCCCCCCCGAGGGTGGAAGGGTGGAAGAGAGAAGTACCAGGAGGCACTGGGCAGCCCCCGCCACCTCCTCCCCGGGAGACAGACAGAGAGAGAGAGAGAGAGGGAGGGAGCCGTGCCTGGCACTGCTATCTTGAAATTTGATATCATGTGCTGCAGTGGTGAAGGGGCTGTGGGGGAGAAGAGGAGTCTGGCCGCTTGTAGGAGCTTTTAACCCTTTGTGGGCAATGAAAACTTTACAGAACATTAACTGTTCCTAGAAGAGAGATAAGAGTGGAAGATGAAGAAGGAATGGGCAAGTGTTGAAGGTCTGGGCAAGGGCGAGATGTCAATAGAGAAGAACCTTGGGTGGAAGAGATGATGGAGTGGCATTTTTGCTGGACTCTTTTTGTATAGCCATGGACAGAACCACGTTTCTTTGTGATACAGAGACTGTATTCCAGGGAGGGCAGTGCCCCAGAAGCAAGAGGGTTCAGTGTTGGTGCCCCTTGGCCCCAGGGGGTGAAAAAATTTGAGGGGGGACAGGTGTCCCGAAGGAGAGACTGTGCCCTTTTTGGAATGGGACAAGGCATCCTTAAAAGATGACCCTAAAAGCAACTCTGGTCCGTGTTCAGTGGTGAGAGCACTGGACATGAAAGGAAAAGGTCACCATGGCACAAGAAGGACTCCTCTCCTCTTGATGAACTGAAGATTGATTGTCTGAAGGGTAGTGCCGGACCGAGAGTTGGTGATTTGGGGAATGTATTATATTGGAAATTTGGTGGGGGAGAAGGAGAGATGGATTTGTAAGGTTTTCATTTTCCTTGTGTGTTTCCTTTTTTTTTCTTGTAGTTTAGTTAATAAAGTCTTTATTTCTAAGTGGGAGCCTCCTTTGCTTATTCCTGGTCACATCTCACAGCAGATACCAGGGGAAGTGTATTTTCATGGGGGCACTGGCATTGTGCCAGTGTCAAACCATGACAGGAGCTTTGCACAGTGTTAATGAAATCATTTTTTTGCACCAAAGTGCAAAACCACTTGCAGGTAAAAACCACTTGCATAGTATTTATATTTAGTAAAGCCATATGTTTCACCAGATACTTGTCCTTAATATCCACACCATGAAAAGCTGTTCTGGTGGGTATGACAGCTGCATGACTCAGCTCACTGGACACATCTGAGAAATATGTGGAGGGCAGTCTATGTCCTGAAGCAATCATCCAAGTCCCTTCCATCTCTAGTCTGGGACAGTTAGGATAGACTGGTGAAGACCTCTGCAATGGCTCCTAAGTAGGCTGGACCAGATGCCATGGGCTGATGCAGCATCTCCTGGAAGCCGTATGTGGTGTTGGGACAGATGTAGTGGCTTCTGGGTCTGTCTTGAGCCTTGGTCTGTCGTGCTGTGTGTCAGGAGCTGCGTGCCTCCCAGCTGCTGCTGGTCCTGGAACTGCCAGAGGAGCCCAAGGGATCCTTTTAGCTTTGGGTAACAGGAAGAAGAATGTTACTGTTAACCAGTCAAGCTCTTTGAGCTCTGCCTGGGGCAATGCTTCCTGCAGCTGGATGTAAGGTGGTCATATTTAAGGCTTCAGCCCTCAAGTGTGTATCCAGAGTCAGGTCCCAGGCCGTGGGTTTCCAAGCAAAAGCAGCCATGCTCTAGTGGTCAGCTGTAGAACAGGATGGGGACAGCATCTGTGACTCCAAAATGTGGAGGATGAAAATGAAGGGAGCAGCTTTCTGCAGCAGAAAAGCAAAGGTGTATGGGTGCATCTTGAAGGAATGTCTTTAAAGATGTATTTCCTGACTCCAGCTGACCTCTGCATCCCACTGATGTTTGAAGGCATATCTTGAGATCTTGAGAATCTTGAGAATCCTTTGTGAGGACTGTTCTCATCTGGCAGTTCTTACTGTAGATACACCCTCCTCCCAGGAAGCTGCACTTTCTTTTCTTTTTTTTTTTTTTTCCCTGGGGGGGTGGTGGTGTTTGGTTTTTTGGGATTGGGATTTTCGTTTTGTTTTTAAAAAAAAAATTTAGGTTTTTTTTTTTTTTCTTCTCTCTGTCAGTTTTTCCAGCTTTTGAATCTCATTGGTTTCTAAATGTTGTACCTTGCTCTCCTGCACGAGAGCTTGCCTGGGGAGCCTGCCTTGTGGGACACAGCAGCCCGGCCAGGGAAAGGGCCTGCAGGCATGAGCAGGAGCAGCCATCAGGGCATGGGAGAGGACAGGCTGTACCAAGCTGCTCTGCACACTGTTTCAGCTGGGACCAGTTCTGTCCTGGCAGGTGCTGATTCCTCCAGGCTCCCCAGGGAGCTCCATGAGGGGCAGAGCTTGGGCTCAGGGCCACACAATGTCGTGACACTGCTCAGGGAAGCTATGCCTGAATGTTCTGTTAATGGGTGTAAATTTAGATGCAATGTGTCCTTTCCCCTAAAAACCTCCTCTTACGTTACAGCATCTTCTTACTCCTGAGTGAAACGAGATGCTGAAGCTTGGTATTACTTTCCTCTGTTGAAGTTTGCGTCCTTTATTTTCCTTTCTTTTGCAGCCTATGATGAGATCAGCAGCAAAATGGCCACATGCAATAAGATCTCTAACAAGGAGGATGTTTACCAGCTGTTTGGTTTTGCTAGAAATGCCTTCACCATGATGGCCATGATGGACTATCCATACAAAACCGACTTCATGGGTGACCTCCCTGCCAATCCAGTGAAGGTGAGGACATTGGTGTGAGTGGGTGAGTGGAGCTTAGGACACTATCAGGCAGACACCATTGGTGTTGGTCACAGGGTGACCAGTAGTGGTGGATGTTGCAGCCCTTCCAGTCTGACAGTAAATCTACATAATTGAAACTTCTCTGTGATGATGACTGCTGAGAGGTTTGCTGGAGTCACTCCTATTCTGCTCTGCCTTTACCTTGGACACAAACACCTGTGCAAGCTTGTTGACTTCAGCTTTTAAATACTAAAAGCTTGCAGCTTTAAAAAAAGAAAAAAAGTAGTTCTGTTGTAGCCCATCTCAACATGCTTTCAGAGATGTATTTTTCTTGGCGGGTAAGGATGAAGATGTGAAAATCGGGCTCTTTTGAAAGTATTATCCAGGAAGCTGACATACCTCAGGTATAATGCAGAAAAATACCTGCTGCTATGGGGGCTGGGAAATGGGTGAACTTTCAAGAGAATCATAGATGGCAAAGTGTGGGAAAAGGACCAAGTTCTCAAGGGTTTACAAAGACCTCTAAGACACCAGCTGCTTTTGAAAGGTACCAGCTTTGATCCCAGATCACCAGAGGCTGTTGCAATTCTCAGTGTCTTCTGGTATGTTGTCAAGCCCATGGGACTTCCTTTGCCTCTGGCTTTGTGGCATTTAGAGTTCCTGTCCTACCTGGAGCACACTGTGCAAGAGGTCTCACAGGCTCTTCTGCACTGGAACTCTGGACATGCTGCCTCTGGCTCCACCAGGCATCCAGTTTCCTTCTAGGGTCTGTTTAATGACCTCTAGAATGGAAATAATTAGTCTGCACATTCCCCTCAATCCCTGAAAAGGACATTAAAATATTCTGATTGTAGGAGGAACTGTTGTGTACCACTGTGGCTCCTCCACAGCTCCCTAACTTGGTGGAGGAACTGTCTGCCTTTGTCCTGCCTCATTGCTTCTATGTATTTTGTTGCTACAGAGGAAGAAGCTAAAAACTTCCAGACCTGTTGCATTAGGCCTTTGGAAAACTACTGAACCATAAAATATGTAAATAATAATTTTAATGAATCTTCCAGCTTAGTCCTTCCACAAAGCAACTGGTAACTGTTCTGTCTGCCGTTTGCCTGTAATGTGTCTTACCCAGGTTGGCTGTGAACAAATTATTGCCCATAAAGACCCAATTGAAGGCTTGTCTGCTCTTGTTGGTGAGTTAATATTATCAGTTTAATCTTTTATGTACCACCACGTGTTCTAGAAGCACCTATCAGTAGACCTGTCACATTGCTGTGTCAGGGGAGCTAGTATGACTCTGATCTCTCTCTGGGACATTTTGCCTCCTGTTGCTTTTGTCTGTTGGGATGTCCCACAGTGGCCCATAGGCTCATTCTCTCACCTTTCCCAACTTATTCTTGTCGTGTTTCTCAGGCATTGAAGCCCCATAGCCTGTTGTCTGTCCATGCAATGTGGACTTCTGAGATACTTAGTTCTTTTGTAGAAGTTTACCCATACTCTGGCTCCAGCAGTCATGGGCTCTGTGCACATTCACTGAAGGAAGTTTTCTGGTCTCCTTGTTGAGAAAAAGTCCTGTGGTCTTAATCCAGGGTCAAGGCAATCTTAAATACATCTTGTATATAAACATACACATTTATCTGTGTGAGCACTTATTTTGTCAGCCAGCAGCGTTTGTAAGGAAATTATTAATAGAGATAAAATTCAAAGAACTTTTGAAGAGTTCCTCATAAAATCTCTCAAGTTGCTTATTAAAAACGAGTTCTACCTTGGTCATTATTCAGAAAAACAGGTTCTGAGTGGCACCAAAAAAATAAAAAATTAAGGAATTCTACCAAACTTAATGCAATTTAGTATGACTGGGAGCCAATTTTTTTTTTCCAAATGATGTACATGCTCCAAGTCAGAAATATACCAATCCTTAATCACTGCTAAAGATATTTGGCTGGCAGCTAGAAGCTTTCTTAAAACACTAATATCTTGACAAACCTGTCAGATCTACTGAATGTATTCACATGCTACTCCTTCTGTGAGGAAGAGTGGTAGTCTTGTTTCTTTGAGATGAATAAGCCAAGGGTGGATTTCTTCCTCCCAGTTCTAGGGGTGCACCTCATGCCTCTCCCTGTCTCCTCAGCTGCATTCACTTGGTGGAGTTTAATCACACAAGAGGAATGATCCGCCATAACTTTAGGCAGGTGACTGGCTTTCTTCCATACTTGACCCTCTGTGTCATACAGAAAAAGACTTTTTTCTACATGTGCTTCATCAGCCCACCTCCTGCCAGGTAGAGTGTAGTGCCATGGGCTGTGATGCAGAACTGGCAACAGGTGAATGGGGACAATGTGAATGGAGATACTGATTGCTTCCAGGGCAATAACACTCCATCTCCTTAATGTGAATCCATTTCTCTACCTGCAGAGAACCAGACTAGCACTTATCCATCATATCATGTCTCAAATGGTACTGCTGTCATATCAGGTTTGTTTGGTTCATGATAAGGGAAACTAGTGTCCCAACATCTCTTTGAACATCACAAGGCTCAGGGTGCCAGAATTTTGATCCACATTTAGCAATCAGAGCCTCAAAAGAAATTGAATAAAATGCCAGAATGACATGGCTTGGAAGGAGTTTTCTTCTTGAGAAATCAGAGGAGTAAGCTGAGCAAGATGCCACAGGGACCTGCTCTGCTGGGCATAGCTGAAGCCCTGCTTGCCTGCTAGGCTTTTAACCCATTACAAAGGAATTGTCTAAACAGGACAATATTGCATTGAACTGGGGACAATAACCAAGTTTGTGTCATCTGAAGGAATTTGTCAGCCCCATATAAAAGCTTTGCCATAAAGCTGGATTTTAACCTTGCACAGTTCCAGGCTCTGTGAGTTCTGTCCCATCCTTGCACACTCACGCAACCATTGGCTTGGTTTTGGCCATGTAGTTTCATGTGGGAGATGATGGGTGAGACAGCAGTTACTGACTGGTTTTGTGCTGTGTTCCCACCTGGCAGGGGTGTTCTACAACTCCTCTGGCTTGGCACAGTGTTATAACATATATCAGCTGTACCAGTCCTGTGCTGATCCCACGGGCTGTGGCATCGGTTCAGATGCAGAGGCTTGGGACTACCAGGTAAGAGGTTAGAGACCCCAGCAGGTTTCAGCTGCTATCCTGTCTATGCCCCTGCCCCATGGCAGCTCTTGTACTTCTCTTAGGTTTGTACCGAGATCAACTTAACGTTTAACAGTAACAATGTGACGGACATGTTCCCTGAGATGCCCTTCACAGAAGCTATGCGTGAGCATTACTGTTGGAACAAGTGGCATGTGAGGCCGCGAGCACACTGGCTGCGGACAAACTTTTGGGGGGAAGGTGAGTTGTAGTGATTGCTTGTCCCTCTGTGTTACCCTGTAGCTGTCTCCCTGTTTCCCTCTGTCCAGCTGAGCCCCATGAGGACAGGCACAGCACACTAATGAGTCCTGGCAGAAAGTCACAGCCTTGTGCTGACTTGAGCCAAACAGACCTTTCTGTATCTCTTTGGTAGAGAAGAAGATAACATAAAAACTACCAGTAATGTGTTCAGTTATTTGATGTTTTCTGTTATTGGCATGTTTGCTGCCGTAGCCAAACACATTTGGATAACTGGGCAGGAAGGAGATCTCTCAATTATGAACTCTCTGAATTTCAGACCTGAAAAGTGCGAGCAACATCATTTTTTCAAACGGAGACTTGGACCCATGGGCTGGAGGTGGGGTAAGCTTGTGCATTCCTGTACCCTAAACACAGAGCAGCCTTTGCAGGTGACATACTGCCGTCCCTCCCTTTCAGAGCAGCACTGGTAATTCAGTTTTAACCTGAGTTTCTGTAAGCAGCTGTTTCATGATGAACCACTGAACCACTGAGGGCTCTCGGGACACTACACTGAGTAGTGTCCATCAGCCAGGAATACTGATGGAACAAATGTGGCTTCACTGGTGCAGGCACGGCAGGACCTTCCTTACCCCACACCCAGGGTCTGAATCACAACCTGGTGTGTTTCTGTGTTCACACGCAGTTTCAGTGATGCCAGCCACGTGCTCCTGGCTCTCTCTAGTCTTAGCACACTTGGTGAGACCAGATGGACGCTATGAGCAGCAACGCAAACTAGATGTTTTGTCTTAGATTCAACAAAACCTCAGAGTGCTGTCAGTGTCCAGTCTAAAATTTAAAAACCCAGGACTGGATTTTGTGTTAGTTGAGCTCCTGATTGAATACAGAAGCTCAGTGTTTTAGGCTGGCTTGGGATCCCACAAGAAACAGGCTGCTTACGGTGCATGGATCCAAAGGGGACCTAACTTCCTGTACTGTATAGTACAGTACCTGTACTGGAATCAGCTGAAAGTTCCCAAGTTGCAGAAAACATTCCTTTCATTTTGGACAGGTCATCTGCTTCATTCAGACTGTTAGCTGTGGATACCAGCTGTACCAAGGATGTCTTCCCATGCTTTTCCTCAGTCTTGCCCAGATCATGTTCCAATTTTCAGAATTCGTGTCCAGTTCTTCCCAGTAACTTGGTGAGAACTGATCTTTGCTCCTTCTCCTCCCAGATAAACAGCAGTCTCAGCCCTTCACTGATTGCACTTACCATTAAAGGAGGTGCCCATCACCTTGATCTCCGGTAAGTACCAAACTTTCCTTTGCCTAGCAAAATCCTGATTCCCTGGGTATTTGATCTCAGCAAGCCACGGCCCAAACAACCAGGAGATATTTTAGAATCACAGAATCATAAGAGTTGTTGAGGTTGGAAAAGATCTCTAAGATGCACCCAACATCACCACCATGTTCACGACTAAACCATGTCCTCGAGTGTCACATCTTCAAGTTTTTGAATGCTTCCAGGGAGAGTGAATTCAACACTTCCCTGAGCAGTCTGTTCCATTACTTTGCAACCCTTTCCAATAAAAAAATTTCCCTGTTTTTCAATCTAAACATCTCCTGGTTCAACTTGAGGCTGTTTCCTCTTGTCCTGTCCCTTGTTACCTGAGAGCAGAGCCTGACCCCCACTGGGCTACAATCTCCTGTCAGGGAGTTGTAAAAGTGAGATGGTTCCCCCTGAGCCTCCTTTTCTCCAGGCTGAGACCCCCAGCTCCCTCAGCTATTCCCAGTGCTCCAGACCTTTCCCCAGCTCCATTCCCTTCCCTGGACATTCTCCATCCCTTCCATGTCCTGTTTGTCAAGGGGGACCTAAAACTGACCTCAGGATTTGAAGTGTGGCCTTACCAGCGCCTAGCACAGGGCAAGTACCTAAAGAGGATAGGTACAAGGCTATTGCAGCCCAGTGTAGAAGAGTGATCGTCTTCCCCAGCCCAGGCCTATTTCAGCCTCCAGGGATGCTGAGCTGTGCAGAACTTGGCACTCAGCTCACCTACTGTCATTAGATCATATTCTTGCACACGGGGTGGCACAAGTGTGAGACAGCCTGCAGCAATCAGTCACATGAAGTAGGCCAGTGCCATCTGGCATTAGCTATCTGCCTTTAGGCCTGGAGCAGAGGGAGCAGCAGCCAGCAAGGGCAAGCTTGGGCCTGCTGCCCAACTGTACTGGAGATCAGACACTGCAACTTGGTTTCCAGGGCACACATATGAAGCACAAACCAGTCAATCTCTCTCTGTCCTTAAAATCACAGACTCTGCCTGTAAAGGAGGCAAATACCAACTGTCCAGTAACTGACACTGGTCTACTTTCCTCTGCTTTTTAGGGGACACAACCCAGCTGACCCCCCATCCGTCACAGAGGTGCGCAAGCTTGAAGCCAAGATCATCAGCAGCTGGGTGAAATCTGCAGGCATGGAGCAGGTGCAGGAGCAGCGCGCAGGAGCTGCAGCAGGCAGCCAGCCCTGAGCCCTTCCATCCCTGCAGCCCCTACGTGCAGCTACCACAGGACACAGGAGCCTGCTGCACTGGTTCTACTGTACTGGCTGGGACACTGTTCTCTCCTCTGCCATGATGGTGGGAACTCCCTTTTCCAAAGTGTCCCACTTACACCTCATTGAGCATGAAAAGAAATACAAAAGGCCAAATCACTGACAGAAGCCAAAACCACATTTTCTGGTCTCCATACTTGCCTGCTCAGAATGAGCACTGTTACAAAGGGCAGCAGAAAGCATGCCTGGAAGGTCCAAGAACCATCACAGCCCTGAACAGGATGGTTGCATGAAGCACCTTAAGGTTGAAAATAAACTATTATTAGAGAAAAAGGAAATACTAGAGGGTTAGTAGAAAAGCAGAGGTATAATTATGACTGACACAGGGTCACGGTGAGCTCCACTAATGACCAGTTATCTAAATCAGACTATCAGTCTTAGCCAGAGCTGTGGAGTGGGGCTGTTTTAGTTTTAGCTTGTCAAAGAGATTCCAGTTGCTGAGATGAAGATTTACACTGTTGTCACTCAAGGGCTGTGTGTTGGTGACCAGTAAAGCACTCTTCCACTGAGACATCTTCAGAGCTTTTTAAAATCAACTACAAGTATATTAAAGTCTGTGATATGAAAGTTTATTAAAGGGTGTGATATAATTTCATGGCTTGGAAGTATAACCAAAGAAGATAAAAAAGGTTCCTTCTCACCTTCCCACACAGATGAATCTTTGCCCACAAACAGGTGCTACTAGACTGACTAAGCACCAATAATTACTAGCATAACTGCCAAAATACTAATTCCTAGTAACTGGCTGCCTCAGTTGGTTTTACTTTACAGTGATTTTATGAGTTAGTGGAGAGGTTTCCTGAGTTCCCAGAAGTTTTCACTGTTTGTGCAGCACAGTCACAGTAGTGCTTGGTGTCATTTTCTGCACTGCTGGGCCCTCCAATGTCGCAGTTGAGGCAGTCACGACATTAAAGCAGAGACCACAACCGTTAGCAACCGTTGGCAACAGTTGGCAACACTTTATTAGTGAAAATGGCTGATCTTTTATACACTTTCCAGTTGTTTCCCATCCAGCTGCAGAATGCTCTTAGCTTTCTTCTCTCGATCTCCTTGGTTACGGCCTTGGAGAAAGCTCCTTATCAGCTTCTTCTTCTTACTTCTCGCTCCTTTAGCTAACAGGCCCGCTGCTAGCCCCTTGCCACAGTCCCTGGTCACAGCAGGACTGGCTCCCAGAGCCAATGCTAGCGTTTCACAATATTTGGGTGCTGAGATCTGTTTCAACCACCTCTGCCCTGTTCTTAACAAAAGACGAAAGCTTCTGGTCCTTCCAGCCAGGGATGCTGAGGAGAGCAGGAACAGATGGATCCGCTCATCAGCTTTCTCAGATACGTGTAAATGAAGGACAACTTGGAAGATTGGATTAGTCAAACTCCAGTCCCTGCAAAAGTCACTCTAAGACTACCAGTGGCACTACATCCTCAGCTCGACCTGAATCCTCTCTGTTCATGCTGATGAAAACCTCCACGGGTCCTGCTTAGAGCTAGCCCTGTTCTTTTTGCTCCTGCTCAAGTCAGGCTTTGGCTTTGTTACTGCTATATAAAGTATGCCTTACCGAAGTGGTCATCCTCTCTTGGGCTCAGAGCCTGCAACTTTTCTGAATTCAGATTTGCTATGCCCCAGCCATTATTCAGGATTAACACATTAGGGAAAAAAAAGGAGAGAGCAAGGATTGCATCCTGCTTTTATTTCCCTTCAAACAGCACCTTTCAAACCCTTAAGCAGGTACCCAGTGATCGTCAGCCCAGCAATGTATGAACACAGCCAAGTTCAGGGTCAAGTTTCAGGAAGTCACTGCAAGTTATGCTTTCAGGAAGTGACTGCAAGTTATCCCAGTCACCAGGGCTGGCTTTGTGCTTTGAAGAGAAAGGAGGCCTGGGTGTCTGCTGACCTTCTAGAAGGACAGGTTTTTTAATCCTCTTCTCTTGGACTATACTGAGGTCTTATTTTCCTCTTACAGACAGTTCTTATTCCAAAGGAATACACATAGTTTGACTGATATGGAAAGATAAACTAAAGGCTTTCAGATACCATGGCAAAGAGGTAATAGACATGGACATCTAAGGATAGATGAGCAGCAGCATAAAAGAAATCATGGCAGAAGTCTGAAGCCAGTGCCACCAACATCCATAATGTTTTGAATCCTTTGGCAAGCAAGCGTGGGAGGTAAAAAGAAAACCCTGCTGTGTGGTACTGTCTGAGCTGAAGGGAAGAGCCCCAAAGCACCTCTCTTGAGCATCATGGGAATGCTGCTCCTGGTTGAACTTCAGGGCCACACAAGGATAAATGGCATAAAAGCAGTGAGTGACCCAGACCAGACCACAGGTGCAGACCCTGTGCTTAAGGCCTGCACCAATGAGGTTGTTGAACAAAGGCCCAATTTGTTTTATCATCATTTACTGACACAAAGAGTGCAGCCAAGGTGGGAACATCATACAGAACAGGAACTCAGGGTTGGGCTCCAGTAGACACAGAGGCTTCCTGCTTTGGACAGCAATCTCCAGCAGTATTTCAGAGAACAAAAGAATCCAAGTCTTCCTTCCCAAATCCAAAATCAGAAAAATCTTAACCCTTTCTCTTGAAGCAACAAGCTTCATGGAGCTACCCCATCATGTCAGTTTTATTGATCCTGTTAAATATACTGGGTGTGACACTGGCACTCAGGAGCTGAATTCCCTTGCAGGGCTATTTCTAAGAGGAAAGTCCTGAGGTGCAGGAAAAAGTCACAAAACTGTAAATGCTTTATTACAAAAACCTTTCTTATCTTCATCCATCATCACTGCCAACATCACGCTGGCATGGTACAGGAAACAAGGTGTATTTGTCGGAGTAAACAGAGCTGTACCTGAGCTTGGTATGGAATGCTGAAAATCCTGTTAAATGAAGTCCTGCAAAACTGCCAGCGTCTACAGACCTGTAATGAGAATTCAGCTTTCAAAAGTTCAGGGATTAGATGGTAACTGTGCCCCATCCATCTGCTGATTTTTTTTTGAGCATACAGGTCAGTATTTCCTGAATTGTGGCTCAAAGCCCCAAGTGTGAGACTTCCAAGTCCACAGCCCTCCAGTTCTCTGTGGGTCTGCCCATGCCCGGCTCTGTTTCTCAGTGAAAGCCCAAGGCTTTCCATTGTGAAGGACAGAATCCCTGTCTCAGGGGTAGCCTTCCCACAACACTCCACTTAAGCCAAAAGTGTCCCAGTATGTAGAAACACCAAAGTGGATTACAGACACAGCAGTTCAAGCTTTGGAACAAGGAACCACAAATTGAGTTTGAGTTGCACTGGAGGAGCACACTATGGAACAGAAATAGGCTGTGGAACTCAGAGACTGATCGGACCCAACAGTTTGCTAAAGAAGTAAAAATAAACAAGCAATTAAAATGACCTCTGCAGAAGAACAGGAAGAATAGATGAGCTTGGTTGAGATTGTTTTGTTTGTGCCATTTCACAAGTGACGTAGGGGTGTGAAACAAGCATCTGTTCTCAAGGGGAGTGAGAGCTAACAACCTGAACCTCAGGTTTAAAGGCTGAGGACAGCAAAGCCACATTTTGAGGAGACTGCATGGTCCAAGAGGAACTAGACAGAAATCAGCTGGACCAACAGGCTCAGCTAAAAGACAAGACATGTTTGAGGAAGTGACAGTTTATTCTTCTCTCCTTCAACTCATTAGGAAATTAATTACTACTCTCAAGCCAATCATAAAACAAAAAAAGTATCACACAGACTCTCATAGTCCCATTTGTAGACTCGACTGCATTAAGACTTGTGTACAACTTCCAAACCAGAAGATTTTTGGTAAGCATTTATATATGTATTCCATTTTCTAAGAAATCTCTCTTGCTTCAGTCAGGCAGCTCTCCGGTGAAACACCAAACCCTGGAAGTTTTACAATCCATAGCACAGTCAAAATTAAAGGATCAAAATTCACTTTGTTCAAAGGCACAAGGCCAAAGCAACACAGGAAAGCAGGACCTGGGTAGTGTCACTGAATTTATTTTTTTTTTCCTTTAGTCTCCAATTTTAAGCCTTTAGCTTTTAGCCCAAACTCAGCTCCTCAGCAGCATAAACCTGCTTCATGAACAAAAAAAACTGAAGGTGCTTCCTTCCACATTTCCACTGCACTATCTTCATTTATTGTTGTGCCAAAGAAAACAGAAGCCTTGACAGCAAATCATTTGTGTAGCCAAAGGCCATAGTGACTGGATTCCACTGCACTTGTAAGTGAGAAGCTTGTTCTCAGAGTTACTGCTGGCATGTGAACGAGAGGAACATTAACATTCTGCACTGACTAGTTATGTCCTGTCAATCCCAGGACAGGGTCCCTCTGATGACAGAAGAATGTGCATTTAAATAATTCCTAAAATTTCTCCATTTCCATTAGTACATGGAATGATAAATATTATATAAAACACTTAAATAGTGGTCCCAAGAGTAACTTGTAACTCCAGCAAACAGAATGGATCAGCATAAAACAAAGATGCATCTTACTTTACAAATCAAAGATTACAATTACTATAAAATGCCTCCCTCAGCCACTGGAAAATTAAACATTAGAGTCAAAATCAGTCAGCTCCATTAACAGCCAGTGACCTCTGGATTTAGTGGGGATTGCAGCTCCTGGCCCTGCCCATGACACCCCTGCCATGGGGAAAGAGACTTTCAGTGAGACCAACTGGAAATATGAACAATCACATTTCTGAGATCTTATCCATGAATACAGGACTGTCCAAATCCAAAAGGAAAAGCACTCGAGAAAGCTCATTTTCAAATTCATGGCTTAAAATCTGTACATGTGCACATATAAAAATGAAAGATCCCAGGGGTCCTGTAAGATTCTTTAAAAACCTGGGTCGACTTTGTCTTCAACTAACTGAAATTAATTTCTCCAATTCTACTGGAGTCTAGAACTGCTGTAGACTGTCTGCTTTTAACACTACTGCTGAAAATACCCACTGTACTCCTAAGGAAAAAAATAACTGACAATTTCTCGATGGTCCAAGAAATTATGAATAAGAAGAACTTTGCTGTACAGCTGTAGGTTTGTTTTGAGTCAACAAAAACCATTATGTGATATCTGAACAGGAAGGGACACAAGGAAGCTGATACTTAATATGCTCACAAGCTTTCCCAGTGCCCAACCTCTGAAAAGCTGAAAGCAGCTTTCAGTCAGAATACCTGAGTCTAACTGATGCAAATAAGATATAAAATGCACATGTAGTTTTACTTGCATTTCACATTATCTCCTGCTTTCCTGCAGGGAAGTTAAAAAACTCAATATTTCTACAAAATTATATACCACTTTGAGCTAAACCAGCAGCAAATTCTCTTTCACCATTCATTTCAGCCACAACTTGAGTACTGTTCCAAGTACTCTACAAAACTAAAACACTATACAACAGATGCTCTGCTGCCTCTTTCTTCTCCTAACACGATGCAGCATATCTCGGGAGTTTGGAATGAGATCAGAGTACCAGCAGCAATACTGACAGCTTTTCCCTGGGACAGCACTACAGCTCTTTGTTTATTCCACTTTGCACCTGAACCACTGTGACAGTCTGACAAAGGAATGGCTCTGTAATCCAGTGTTTCAGTGAATCCAGAATAAACCAGAAAACTGGAGGCTTATTCCTGCTCTCCAGGAACAACAGTGTGCCCTAAGCCAATTCACTGCATTCTCAGCATTTAATGAGCATTTAGTAACACTGACATAAATGAGTCATCAGTTAAGTGGGCCATCAGAGCCCCAAGAACGTCATGGTCCACGCTACAATTACCTTCTGAACCTCAGCACCAGGGAAATCAGCTTCATATGGCACAGCTTTGCCCATCCCAGAACCAGAGATCAGATTTAAGACTGATGTGATTTCTTCAAACCAGAAATGCTTTTCCCAAGCTTCTGTCTGTTGTTTGAAGTCAAAAAAGGTGCATTATAGCATCTCTCCTCAAACCCTGAAAAGTAAAGTGACTTGAAGATAATGCCACCACTGGAAGATCCACTGATGCAGAGTCTATGCTGGTACCCAGATAGGGAGTGGATGAGCCTCTGTGTTAAAGACATATTTGTCAAGGTTGATTAAGTCTATGTCATCTGAGAATAGCAGAAACATGTATTTGAGTGTTTCCCCAAGGAAGAAGCTCTCCATTTTATCCCGTGGTTCTGGATTACTGGGATTCTGAACATTGTTAATAGAAGTATAACCACCCGTAGGAACCTGTGCAAAAAAAAAGAAATAAAAAATTGTATCTTTGCATAACCTAAAACAATTTTTTACTTCCTAACATCCGGATGCACTTGGAGAAGATAAGTGCTATGAACAGATCATGTTTTCATGCTTTTCATTTCATACTTGGTTTTCATTTATGTATAAAGCTTCAGTAATGAAAAAAACCCTCTCATTGCATTTTAAAAGAAACCACAACAATAAATGAAGCAAAATATCCATTTGTGCTCAGGGTAGAGGGGTATCACAAAGAACATCCCTTTGAAGTTTCTGGACAAATATACAGAAAGGAACCAGAGATTTCTACATTAGAGCTGACCCAAGAACAGACCATTGATATTTGGTGCCACACTTTCAGAGCATATCAGTGACATCTCCATGAGCACTGTAGTCAGAATGAACACAAATACTGTTAATGCCATTAATGCCATTTTGTGCTATTTCTTTTTTCATTGGCAACTTTAATTGAAGAGTTCTTTCAATCCAGCCATGCCCTTCTCAGCTTCCAAAGTCCAGAAACTACAGATTCTAACACTTTGGTAGTCTTGCCTACAGCTTCTGCATTTCACTTTTTCATCAATGTAATACGACTTCTTTCATTATATAGACTAAGGAGGGTATCTCCATCTGTAAGAAAACAATTTTTCTGTATATACCTACAAATTCCCCCACATTTATCTGATGAATCCTGAAACATAGTATGTTTTTAAAGTTGTTGTTAGAAAGCAAGTGAAAAAATACAGTCCTGACAGAACAAGGTTATAATAAACTGGCCTTACCCTGGTGTATCTGTTGAAATTCTGCAAGATTTCCCAGCCCCAGTCTTGATATTTCTTATCACCAGTGAATCTGTACATATAAAAAAGGCTTTCCACAGTTTCTGGTCGCAATAAATTGTGTCTGTCTGCAGGCTGCAAGAGAAAAAAAGGCAAGAGTATTAGACAGGGAATTTCCTCAAGGATGCATGCAGGGAGAAAAATAATTATTCACATCTCCATCTGCTCCCAAGAGTTTGCTATGCATAAATCAGCTTCTAAATATACTGCTGGGGTAACTAAAACCAAAGCCTAGGGTACAGCTAGAAGGCAAGGCAGAGTAAGAATTAGCTGCTCCACAACAGACCCCATTGCTAGTATCTGGCCAGGAGTTCAACAGCAGAATAGAGCTACAGAGAAACCTGGAGTTCAGGCCAGCTATCTGCTCACCTTGATTTCTACATCCTTGTGGCCCTTCTGTGCATGGAGGTTGAAGTGTACAATCTCTGGGCTCAGGCCTGTCTCTACTTGAGCATACATCTGGTAGCAGGTTTCTATAAGAGTTTCAGCCAATTTCATATGATCAGCAGCCAGTCCATTGTGAGCTCCCAGTGCTAAAGTACCCGGCAAGAAGCAAACCAAGTGATCCTGCAAGACAAGACAACTCTTACTGAGAAGTTACACATCAAACAGCAGGGGAAGTAAGGAGGCACCGTCTTTTTAATTTTTTTGATTTTTTATTCTTCTTCAAAACACATTTCTGGTGCCAACAACTTGAGGATAACTTTTTAACAATCTCATGTAATGTAACATGAGGCAGGCAGCATTATTACAGAAATCGTTAATTTCAAAAATGTAGAAGAATGTGTTTTTATGACAAGTTTCTGGAAAAAAGGTCTCAGGTCATGTTGAGGGGAAGGAGAGTGTCTTTTGGTTTACCAGAAGCATACATTTCATATCAGCTCATGCAGGGCATCAACAGAACCACCTAAAGGCTTCACATCCTCATTCTAACCTAATGGTGGCTTAGGAGCTAACCTACCATTGATGTAAGAAAATAAGCACCGCAGATTAATGTCACATATGGAATCTCAAATGATTTTCAACATTCAGAATCAAAGCTCAAGTCTCATCACTCAAAAACCTAATAAAACCATTCTGATGTCCCTGTATGGACCTTTAAAAGCTTTGTCCAGTCCTTAAAGAAAGTGGAAGGTTGTAAAGGTCAGCATAGACACAGGAGCCAAACATCCCCCACTGTTCCAGCTGGACAGGGTAAGAGACCTGTCCAGCCTTCCACTCAATAATAATGGATTAAAACAAAAATTCTGACTCCCTGAAACAGAAGGAAGTGTTCTGACATGTACAGACACCAAAGCCAAATCTATCTGTCTCAATTCAACTCTGTCCTGTCCTGGAATGGGGCAGCCCACTCCACCCAAAACCCAGACTCTGGTCTTACTCACAGCAGGTTTTTTGGAGAGCTTTTGGGAAATTCAGATCCAAGAAGCACATGCTGAAAACCAGAACTAAAGATCTTAAAAACACTACATCAGGAAAGGCTATACATACATTAATAATACATCACTCATCTTTCAGACAAGCGATGCACATATACAATACCTGCACGGCATGGGATTTTTAACTGGAAGATCTTAAAATACACAAATTGGGAACACAGGGTAAAGATCAATCAATTTTCCCCACAGCAAACAGCATACTGTTATACCCAAGAATCTTCCAGGTAGGAAAATAAAGATGTCATGAATGGACAGAAACCTCCAAAATTATTAATTTCTTTTTAAACCCCATAATACAGTATTAGATGACATGCTTCTTTTGAAGGCAAATCTGAAAACACAGGTGTGCAAGTGCCTACATTTATTTTTTAATTATTGAAAACTAGTAATACATAAAATAGGTATTATTGCAACAATTTAGGACCCTGGAATTTTTTCCCCCTGACTAAAACAGGGGGAAAAAAGAAAGAAATTTTAATTCCAGCACCAAAATGTTCAGTCTTGAAGGAACAAAATGGGTTTACTAGAGTGACTCAGAGAAGGCCCTCGGTTTGCACTTGTAGTTAGTATCTACAAGGCAGTTACTCATTACTGTCATCACACTGGACAGATGTATATGTATATATCATCTTGTGTTTTGGGGTTTTTTTTCATTTGTTTTTGTTGGGGTTTGGTTTTGTTTTTTGAGAGGGAAAAGCTTTGCATTTGCCTCTGTGTTGGGTTTTATTTAAATTTTGTAATGGTTTTTCTGTTTTCTTTTGCAGTTATATTTCTTACCATCTTGGCACTGAAATGGCCATGAGCAAGCTCTCCTACAAAAGTAAGCTTCTTGGGCTCTGATCTCTGAAGAAGATGCTTTTTCACTCCTTCTATGGCTCTCATATAGTCTTCCAACAGCCTGTGAAAAAAATCATCCCCAGTTGGCTTATATGCACACAATTAGAACATATTTAATCATAGCTGATGTTCAGCACAATCTTTTAGACAACTGTTACTTCAGTCTACAGAGTAATATTTAACTAAACGTGAAAACTCAAAAAACTCCCTCAGTAACCATCAACACAACATTAATCACTTGTCACTACCATGTAGCACTTTACTTGAAAAGTAAATTTATTTACTTGAAAAATAAATAATACTTTAATACTTATTCAAATATTAAAGAAAACACCTGCAACTGTTTCTAGGCAATAACCAGATTTTATTTCAAAAATCCTTGGAAGCGGAGTTATTGAAATCACAGAAAATCGAGGCTGGGAAGGACCTCTTGGAGGTCTCTATTTCAACCCTCTGAGGCAGATTCAATTTCACCAGGTCATCCAAGCAATTTTTCAGTACCCCCATCCAAAGATGGAGATTTAAAGAGTTTAAGCAATCTTTTCCAATTGACCTGTCTCACTGTGAAACACTGTTTCGCAGTATTTAATTTCGTTTTTCCTTGCTTTCATGTACTTTCAATATGGAAAACAATCTGTTGATTGTGCGGCTCACAAAACGCCATTGTGGTCCCAAAGAACATTTACAGTAAAGTAAGCCTCAGAAAGAGCAGTGATGAAAGCTTTGTTTGCAGAAGGGCATCTGCTCTGACACACAAAAATGCCTCCAAGAAGCACATTTTTGCTCTGTCTGCATTAAACTCCTTGAAATTAACAAGGAGTCTAACAGTCTAACAGAATTAACTTATATGCAGACTTGTCTTGAAGGAAAGTTTCTTTTCCAAACTCTTTAACTCCTCCTTGTAAACACTCTTCCACTAATGCAGTACAGATAAAAGACACATATGAGACTTGAAGAGGGACTTTTTACAAAAGCATGAAGTGATAGAGCAAGGGTCTTTAAACTGAAAGTAAGTAGACTGACACAATATTAGGAAGAAATTCTTCCCTATGAGGGTGGGGAGGCCCTGGCACAGTTTGCCCAGAGGAACTGTGGCTGCCCTATCCCTGGAAGTGTCCCAGGCCAGGCCGCATGGGGCTTGGAGCAACCTGGTCTAGTGGAAGCTGTCCCGGCCCATAGCAGGGGTGGCACAGAATGAGCTTTAAGATCCCTTCCAACCTCAACCAGTCTGGGATTCTGGAATTAAAGAGAAGATAACACAAACATCAAACTCTCCTTTCACTAGCAAACCCAGAGGAAACACAGACATCACTGTCAAAAGGAGAGGCCCACAGTATTTCAGAAGTGTCATTATTATTCTCATCTCCTTTCTGTGACACTCCTCACATCTGAGGAAGAAAAGGCTTTTGTGGAGAGGGGAGTTTTAAGACTAAGGCTAACTCTCCTTGTGTTCTTTCATCATGTTACCACAGGTCTCTCTTTCTTCATAGCTTGCTTTTAAAAACAGTACTAAGTCCAGCTGACTCTTGAGCACATGCATTGTTTTTCTTTAAGCAGCAAACTACAACAGCAGGTTTTACAGCTCACCTGATTATAACACCAATATCAGAAGTGTAAAGAACTTACTCATTTTCTTTCTTTCCACCCTGAATCCACTGCTTAAGTAGATA
The DNA here is from genome assembly GCF_028551555.1 of Melozone crissalis. NCBI lineage: Eukaryota > Metazoa > Chordata > Aves > Passeriformes > Passerellidae > Melozone > Melozone crissalis. Next base: position 11,517,826 of record NW_026535819.1, on the reverse strand, counting down.
CTCATAGTAACTGTCAGCTCTGGCTCCCAGAGTGTAGACCCCCAGGTGGGTGAACTGTCCACTGTTGGTGTTGATGAACATAGGCACCAGGCCATCGTTTTTCCCTGAGAGGATGTGAACATGCTTCATCACCTCATCTACAGCTTTCTACAAGAAAATGGAAAACATAAATTATAGGTATAAATGAGGTACAGAACTGTGTCTAGTCACTATAGTCCAGTAACAAACCTGTAACTTTGCTCCCCCAAATTAGCATCAGGGACATCAAGTTCAGCTAGAGCAATATATTAAATTCAAGATTGCAGACTTTTGGACTCTCAAAATACGATGTTCTGGTTATGTTCAAGTACTCTGAAGCAATTATAACTGTTTCCTTTCCTTGAAGGCAAGCCCACTCAAAAGCCAGTACTACAGCACTCAGATTTACTCAGACTTGCAAAGTAGAAGTTCAGCAAAAAAATCAACTACATGAATCTATTTAGCAATAGTAAGGTTCTTTAAATGACTGCGTTCTTCAACACTGAGCTGTGGATACAAAATATCAAAATAATAACATCAGCAAACAAAAAGAAAAATGGAAAATATTATTTTCTCTGAAATTCTTTTTATTTCAACTAACTTTTCCCTATATGGTGACCTGCTCTCAGACTCTTAACTATTGAATGACATTTTAGTTCCTTGGATGGTAACATTTCAGTTTTGTTCTCTGCACACAGAAAACAGTATCAAGAAACTACACTCAGAAATTTTTATTTTTCTACTTAAAAGCTGTTTCTGAGGATGAAAAACAATTACTCATCTCCACTACTATTTCTGGCATTCAATAAAATAACGGAATATTTTGTTTCTTTTTCTTCCCTTGTCTAGAGTTCCACAACTTATTTATCATAACTTATAGACTCCTGAGACCATGAGTACTGATGGAGAGTCAGTGGTAGAGCTGCAGAGAAATGGACAAAGCAAGCAATATCAACTGATTCTTCCATACCCGGAATTTCTCATCTCCAGTCAGACGAGAGAGCTCCCTGAACTCCAACTGAATGCTGGTCACCTCTGCCACAGTGCTGTCAGATGTCCAGCGAGGGGGATGTGCAGTGCCCCGACCAATGTTGACATCAGAATAAGGTATCTTGGACGGCGTCTTGAATGCTGGCATAAGCCTGTTTCCAATGTCTTTCTAAAGAAAGCACAGGGTCAAAACAAGTCAAACCAAAAATACATATATATATATATATATAAATGGACATCCCATTAGATTTTCTTCACAAAGCAGATGGAAGAAGAACAGCAGCTTAGTTTTAGATGATGCAAGCAATTAAAGAAATTTAAAAAGATATTAACTTATTCATTGTAATGAGTAGAGTTTCCACCTTGTCCTTAGCGCTGCAGGCCTCATCTGAGGCTGCAATCCCTAGCATGCAGTCACGGGCTGATCTAGCTAATCTGCTGAAGCAGCTGATGCTGTCAAGACACACAGAAAGGGCAATAAAAAACAACTATTACCCTTTGCCAATCATTTATTTCTTCTTTTGTTTCATGAACTTCATGATGGTCAACCATTCATCAGCAGAAGACAAGACATACAAGAAAAGGTGACAAACACAGCAAGGCTTTGAGGTTGTACAGAGAGCAGAAGTGCAGGCTTCAAAGCTTAATGGTAAATGCCTCCCCCACCACTTTATGAAACTGTTAAAAACCAGTAACATTTAACTTTCTGAGGAATCTTCCCTCAACTTTGTCCAATATGGAATACATAACCCAATTTCATTTGTAAGGCCAGACACTCACAGCTTTTTCCAGGAAAAGGCTATCTCCAGAGAGGTGGTAGGTGCTCAGCAAGCCACCCAGGATACGGATAGTGCTCTCAAACAGGTTCACATCCACATTTTTATCAAAGACTAAATCATTTGCTACCCATTTTCTTGCTTCTTCAAACTCTGCAAAGTGTAAAAGGTAGTTCAGTTCAGAACTTCTGGCATGTAACAATAACTAAAGACATGAATACTCCATATATTCATGACAGTTACTTGTATTTGTCTATAGAGATGAATATTTTTGGTGGAAAATAAAAATGAAGAGCACATGCTGGAGGAAGTTTCATTACCATTGGCTTAATTCTTATTCAGCACACACCATAGAAGCATACAGACAGAAATATCCACCAAAACAGAAAATCCTTAATAGTTTAAAAAAGAATAGAAGATTTTTTTAGTAAAATAGTCCCAAAATTAGAATCGTTCAAATCCATCCATTTGACTTGTCAAATAATTAGTTACACTTCCACAAAGCCTGCTACTTTTAATTAAATCTTTTTCAACCAGACCCATTATCCAGCGCAGTAACAGGTAACATTTTCAGTTAATAGCTTTAGCCTAGCAATGTCCTCAGGAGCCTGCTTCCTGCAAGATGGTGCAATCTTTTTCTCGAGAAACAAAAATGGTTGTTAATCACATTACTAATTCAAAAGAAAGGTTCAAAGAAAAGGCATATTATGTTCATCAATCAGCTTAGCAGCAGCATCACTCAGTAACTGCTTGGGCACAGGGTCTCCACAGTGCATGTGAGTCAACTTAGCCCTCACAACTGGAGGCTGAGCTATTTCAGTGATCTCACAGCTTCTGGAAACTCCTGCTTGAGAGAAGCAGAACAACCAGTTTACCAGAATGGAATGCATTCCTTAGAAGATAAACTCTGGAGCAAATGGATGCCTCTTCGCCCTCCAGTCCTGGATGCTGGGCAAATACAGGATGTTGGGCACATTGAGAAGAATTACTAAAATTCTTCAGTCAGTGTTGTCAGAAGTACAACAGCAAAGGCAGAGTTCTCTGCCACAGAAGCTCTTGCATTCAGCAGGTGATAAGAAAGACTAGCAGCCTCAAACAGAACTTGCATTTACATAGCACTTGTTATTCAGAAGAAACCCCAGGAGCTCTCTAAGGCAGTCAGCAGAACTGATAAAAAACAGAAAGAAGTCCTCACCAAGAACCCATTTTCAACACATCTGTAATACTAATAATTTATTTTAAGAACTCTACTCAGTTCAAAATCAATTAGGGAAAAAAAGAGCAACATACTGTCAACTTGATTAAACTTCAAGACAGCCTGCGCAGGCTTAGAGCTGCACCCACACAACATATTATTTTACAAAAACTTCAAAGGTAGAAGAGACAGAACCATGAAATACTTTGAGTATTTATTGCACACTCACTGGCAGCTCTGTTCTTCCTATCATGACTGAAAAATCTGTAAGTTTAATAAAAGTTTACAAAGGTGGCTATTGACCATGCTTAAAAAGATACAGTTCCAGAAATTTTTAAATACCATTAAAAAAACCTCTGCATCGCCAAAAATAAAATCCCAACCAACCGACAACAAAAAAAATGGTCATAAATACTAATTAAGCATTTAAGTTTTTTGCAACAGAACTGCAAAATTTTGGGCTTAGTTTTTAAATCTGTTTGAAAGTTTTCTAGCATGGTCATTTCCAGAATAACTCAAAAATACAGACAACAAAACAATTCAGGAAAGAAGTACTGAGCAGTCCCTTTCTCCACCCATGGATTCCTTACAGAAACAGCCTTCTTAAATCCATATATGAAATACTGGTATTAGGTGTGGTAAAACACAAGCAAGGAACATCGAGACACTACTCGAGAGTGATGGGCAGAAAGCCTCCAGTGGCTATGTAATGGCACAGAGGTTTTAGTACAGAAACAAAGACCAGGAAGTTTATTAAAACATCCCTCAAATTCTACCAGATACATACACTGTGTACACATACATATGTATGTATGTATTTACCCTCACAAGGAAGCTAAATTTATAGGCCACATGTAATAAATATTCCCCTCAAAGAACTCTGAACAGGCAGTACCTGAAAAGAAATTAAAGAATTATTTTAGGGGAAAAAAACTGGAAGAGGAAAAAAAAATTACCTTCTTTTAAGCCTAAAATCCACATGGTATCCAAGGCATCAATTAAGGTAAGCCCAAGTCCAAACCACTCGCTGTAGGACTTGGACAAAGGCTTCAGCTCATCATGGCCCCAGGCAAAATCCTTGTATCCTTTCCAGGCATGGCGGAAGGCTTCAATCACAGCCAGCTGGCGCTCATTGATGGGCACTGCAAAGGAGAAACAGCACCTTGTTCAGGACTTCCACAGGGCACTGATGCAACTCTACTACGCACCACTTTACTGCATTGCACCGAAAATAAAATTTCTTTCAAACTAACTGATCACTGCAATGGAAAAACCACCCTCATATTATTCGTTTCAGAACAGCCTTTCCTCAGCAGAATAACCAGTCAGTGTTTCCAATCAGCAATTCAGTCAAATTCTCTGGAAGAGAGAAATCTCTCTGGAAATAAAGATTTCTCCCTGGCAACAAAACTGTCACTTCTGCAAATAAACCATTAAAATAATCACATGCACAGCTATAGATGAGTATCACTAAAGCTCAAAAAGACAGAAGTTAGGAAATACCAGATTAAGATCCATGGTAATCCAGGTGCTGAATACATATGCTTAAGAATAAAATCCTCAGCTATTTCAACACATAACATCTTTCCTTCATCTTCCCTCTCTTACCAACTGCTTTCTGTTAAATTTAAAATCACTTCTTCAAAATTATTTCTATTGAACTTTCTATTTAATACCAAAATAGAAAGAAAATTTACATTTTCCATCTTGGCTAAACCAAGTCTTTTTCCTTAGTTGTACTGATGTTTTTGCTTGCAATCTGCCGTGAAGTGGAGCTTACGTTACACATTGAACATGAAAAATTTCAAGCCATTCTGAAAAATTATGAACAAAGACTTCTAGAGTGGGAAACACCAAGCAGCACAGCTAACCCCATAAATATTAAGCTTGCAGAAGTGCAAATACATCACACTGAAATATGCCATGTTCATCACACCAGAACTTCCTGGTTTCTTTTCTGAACTCAGAAAAAGGAAGAACAGGTTCTTAGCTCCACAAGTGCAGCAACTTTAAAAACAACTTCTACAGCTTTCTGGTGAGCCTTAAAAATAGTTCCACTTAGTTCAGGGAGGAAGTCACTTCCCCTGTATTTGCAGAACAAATGGAAAGGCACAGCTGAAAAGGAAGCTGTGTCTTGCATGCCCTCCTTCTTTAGGTTATCCTGCCTCTTCCCAGAGGCTACATTTCAAAGATTTGTCTCTAAAATTTATTTTCAAATTCTGAAGGCTAACAAGCATGAAGGCTGGCATAGTGAAATAAGAACACTGAAAAACTAGGATGTTTTAGGTAAGCAATCTCTCCTATACTTTTTGTTTCCTTTAATCTAAATAAACAAATAAAATAATGTGTATGGGGAGAAACTGCACAACTGAAACCATAAAAGCAAACAAACAAAAAAAAAAAGGTATCATTAGCTGCTCTATTTACTTGGTTCTTTCTGGTCTTCAGGTTCCACAGGTGAAGGTTTTTCTAGTTCCATTATTTTACTGGATGGAGGTTCAGTGCTTTGGTCAGGTTCTATCACTGCTCCTCTCCAGCTGCAAATACAAGGGACTTATTTTGGTCAAAGAAAATCATGCAAATGAATGGGACTTATCTCTGTATTTTCTTTATCACACAATATTTTGATAAAACAGAAGTTAGATTTTGTAGCAAGGCTCAAAATGATTATGTGGCCCACTAAGTAAGTTTTCTGCTCAAAGAAATTTTCTCTGCAGAAAAATTTTACTTGATTAAGAAATGTGTGTTACAAGCTCTTGGATTTTCATTAAGTATCTTGGCAATGGAATTTAATAAAAAACTTCTTAAAATAAACACCTGAAAATGTTGTATTACAAGCAATTTGTTATCTACCAGCTCTGAAATTACCACACTAGCTACTAATACTAAATAGTACCATATTGAATCCTCTCAATCCTTCCCCCTGAGAGAAATCCCCAGGGCCTTCTCTTGGAAGAATATATCAGAGTTTGCCCACCTAGGCTGACAGAGAGGACGCAGCCCATGGTGCTCTGCAGCACTACTGCCAATCTGCATTAGATTGCTTCCCCCATTGGCCAGTTCACATTGCCCACCCCAACTATTCATCCCTCATTGCCCCTACAGGTTGCTGCCCTTTGTCCTGTTCTTGTGGCCTTACTCTGAGCAGCTTCTGAAAGAGACACTTCGAAGAAGGTTGCAGCATTTCTACCATCCTGCCATGCTGCAACAATAACACATAAACGATGATCACCAAAACTCATGATTAAGTACAAAGGATGAGATGCTCAAAGTACTAACTCTGCTATCAAGGGATTACAAGCCTTCTCTTCTACCACAGATGTGTAAAGCAGTTTTTACAGGTTTTCATGAAGAATCTCCTAAAGGAGAAGTCTTTGTCTTTCAGAGCAGACTTCAAGTCAGGCCAAATTCAAATCAAGATCAAACAATCTCAACCATACCATTTAACATATAGGTATGGTGTCTTTGAGCCCATTATATGCTTTCTAAGGGAACCAGGCTTACAGGATCTTTAAAGTCTATATTGTTTACTTTAACAGTCCGACTGTTTCCAGTCAGCATACCTTCTGATTTAGATAAATGCCATATTTCATTTCTTATTTTCATTCTTTAAATTTGTAGCTAGTCTTCACTATGTTCTCATTGCTCTTGTAAGTTTGCTTATTACCACCTGTTTAAATCTGTGAGTTACAGCCCACGCCAAAGCAAAACAATAAAACATTTTCAGACAATACTGACAGCCAAAATGCTGAGCCAGGCACAGTTCCAATGCTATGATCTGCTCATCTGAGCCAGTGATAAAGAGAACATAAAACACAAAAAACTCTCAAGCCTCATGTTCCAAGTCTGAAGAACCTCTGCTGAACCTTTGGTAGTCTTTTCTATAGCCACATTACTTTCCTTCACTTATTCCCAAATCAAAACACTTACATAATCATAGAAGCACAGACCTCCTGTTAAAGATACTACCACATCTGTACAAGGAATGAAATGTCTTGTAAGAAAGAAGTAAGCACATCGTGCTACACTCACACAGCTATGTACACATCCATTGGTTCTGCCTGGTTGGCCTGGGCCCAATTTCTTTAGTATCACCAACCCACTGACAATGCTATCACTTTCCAAACCTGCCCCAGGACAAAAACACTTGCAGCAGCACTATTACATTGATACTGCTAGATTAACATTTATTACAACAAACAGCAGAAACCTCTGGACACTGAGAATCTTGCTGAACATTAAGAGTGTCTAAGTGCATTAGAAATACAGCCAGCCTTGCAGGGCTCCAAACCCTCTGCAGCTGTGTGATGCAAACAGTAAAATCAGAGAAACTGCACATTCATCAAAATTAAATCTATCAGCCTAGTAATATCAGCAGCTATCAGGCCAGGCCTGAGAACAAACCCACACAAAGAAAGAAAATAACCTCGGACACATACAACAAAAAGCCCTTGAAATTTTCACTCCAACACTCAATGGATCTTGGCACAGGCAAGGTGGAAGGAAGCACTGTACCTTGCCTGAAACATTTCTACCTGATAATGGATTTCTCCGTTTTCTCTACTTTATCCTTTTCGACCAGCTCTTCTACAGCCCTCATGGTATCATGTTGGGTCTTCAGTCTTGTGTCTCTCCGTGGCGCCTTTATCTGAAGATTGGAAGGACCACGACGAACATGAGGTGGTTTTGGTGGCTTCTGGGAATAGGAAAAAAAAATGTGCTTGGTAAGTTGCAGAGATGGTAAAATTTCAAGCCATAAATCAATATCATTCCAGTATTAAACATAAACTCATACAAATCTTATTTTGTTTGCTTTGCAGCAGGCAAATTCTGACCTGAATGGAACCTATGTAAAGATCTTGTGGGTTTGTTTGCTTTAAACTTTTGGTAAAATCATCCCGTTCTTAAGTTTACACTGATAAATTACTTCTAAACTACCTTTACTGCTCCCAAGTATTCATTTAACACAAGGTAGTGATGAAGGATTGTAAAGATATTTGATTCCATTCTACTAGGCACAGTAAATTTACGAGAATTAGCAAAAGAATGCAAAAACAAGTTTCCACAATGCCAGTGTAAAATCCAAGAACTACTATACAGTAATACATGTACATTTTTGCATGATGAAGAAGATTTCACACAAAATTTTGTATTCATTAACTGAACATCCCTGAATTCATGAGATAAATTCATGACAAACAACACAGTAACCAGTATTCCTTTGCTCCACTATTTCACAGTCAGTTGATGTTCCTTTCCCACTGCATTCCCCACAAACATAACCCTTCAAAATCTATCATCTGCTCTTTCTGAAGCTATCTCTCAAGCTCCCAGATAAACCATGACTCCAGGCTTCTCACAAGAGTGGAGAGTGATTCACACAGCACAAGTGAAGCCTCAAGTAAGAGGTCAGTGTGACATAAAGTCCTGGCCCTCCTGGGAAGAGCAGTGAATAACAAACAGCATACAGAACATGTAAATAAATAAGATAAAGCCAAGAAATACAATACCAAAACCCTCCCTGAGAGGACAGCATTCCACCAAGAGCACACATTTACTGCAAGTTCCAACTCCTCCTTCCACAACAACTGTTGGAACCAAGCACTATTTGCCTTCACAATCTCTTAGTGATGTTAGAAAACTAATTTCTTCTCACATTACCTGCAGTGAAAGCTCAGGGTAGTCTCCATGGTTGGCATCTGCTTTCTGGGGTGCTGGTAGAACAGCTGGATTTGCCAGCTTCAATCTAGGAATTTCTTGTTCTGTTCTCTGATCATCCAATGATTTGTTTGTTATACCTAGATACACAAAACCACTCAGCACAAGGAATCAACAGTCAAGGCTACACTTAGAAATTTATAACAGTTTGCTGTATACAAGTAGTAGATGCACCTCCAAAAACTGTTTGCATTCACAAAGCATTGATAAAAACACACTAATTGTTAGATACAAAGCGTATTTTGGTATTAATCCTCTCCCTAATATAAAAGGAAGTTGTTAAAAGGCACATGGGGATTTTTAAAACTGATACTATTTCAGTTTTTCAATACAATTAATAAGATAATATCAGAAGTAATGTGCATTACTATTATCCAAATGCTTAGAACTTCTAAACTGATTGGGTTTGAGCTACCCGTATCTACATACAAACACAATAAAGAAACCACACTCAAAACTTTCAGATTTTAATCAACTGTCATAGTTTTGGAAGGGTAGTTCCCAATTCAGTGCTCCCTGAAACCACAAAAACCATAACACTGCTATTCTCTTTCCCTTTTCTGTTCTGCCCTCCCTTCCCCTTCCCTCTGGGGTGGATGAGTTGAAAATTGGTGGCACAGAAGGCAAAGATCACAGGTTGAGATAAGAACAATTTTGGGGAAACAGCAATGAAATAAAAAAACAAACAGTAAGGACAACAATATTAATAACAAAAGGTATAGGAAAAAGAAACTATTTACATGAAGGCATGAATAAAGAAGGCTGCCCCTGCTATGTTTTCTCTGTCAGGAAGAGCCCCTTCTGCCCAGCACAAAGAGCCCCTTTCTCCCCTCTCCCACGCCCAGCAACAACTGAGGGGGTACAGAATAACATCCAGACCTTAGCCACACCCCCTCCCAGCTACTTCAACAAATTAACTATCCTGGCTGAAACCAGGACATCAACTAAAACGAAACGTTGCTCTAGTCAACACAAAGAAAGAAATGGAACACCAAAAATATTTTTTGAGTAAGCACTGCATCATTCAAACACCACATAAAATCATCTCAAAACTGCATTTTAATGAATACACCCAGTCATTAGCAATGGAAATTAAAACTGGTTATAAGACCCACAACCATCTCCTAATCTCTCATTGCCAGAACGAGGTGTTAACAGCTCGGTCTGGCAATTGTGAACTGTACAGAACACATACTTTTCCATGTTTCCCCCATGCTTGTGTACGAAATTACTCCACACACTGCCAAGAACGCAAACAGGAAGAGAATGACACTCCGCTGGAGTCGGGACAGCTGCTTCCATTTCTTTAGGAGAGAAAAGAAGTAAAAGAAAGAATATTTAGCATGACATTAAGAACCTACTTGGTTAAAAATAAACTCTTATTGGTTCATTCAGATTAAAACCCACAAAATTGACTAGGTTTAATTTTACCCTGTTTCCAGCTGCATATATCCATTGCTAACTTTCTTTGATAAGAGAGAAAACAGAAATCCAACCAGCTGGCACAAGAAGCTCACAAAAAACAACATAAGAACCACCTGCTCAAAGAACCTCAGAAGCTGCCAAATGCCAAGATTCCCAGAAAGCTTCAACTACAGCTGACTTCAATCACAACCTCCATTGGTTGACCTGAGCACCTGCTAAGCTATCAACTGGGAAATCAGCCAAAAGCCTCTTTCCTCCTGGCTGGCAAGGGACTGCAGAATGCACATGCAAAATTAGAAACACGAGAAAATGGCAGGAAAACTAAAAATGTTACTGCAGCAAAGAAGAAAAGCTCAAAATAAGGTGAGCACCAATCACTGGCAGGTCATGGGTTTGATCCTTGTATGGGCTGTTCGCTTAAAGAGTGGGTCCCTTTCAACTCAGAATATTCTGTCAACCTGTAAAAGAGAAGTCAGGTATCCTGGCTCTGACAAGCATGGGAACTGTCACACAGAACAAATTCTGCACCACAAAAAAAAGAGGCACCAACCTGCAGCAATGTGAAAATTAAGTAAAACACCACAACAGCAAACAAGACGAACCCACAATCTTTTCAAGTTTAGTCCTGGGCAAAAATTTATGGTTAACACTAGATTATATGCAACAATCACTGAAAAACTGACAGCAAATTACGTTAACCTGAACGATGCCAAGGAACATTAGCCTCAATTTACAGAGAGAGAAGCTGGAGTTAAAACATCAAGGGTTAAATTGCCACCATTACTTTTCCAACAGTCCTCCTGAAATTCACTAATTCCGGTTTGGATATACAGAGGGAACTTCACTGCCAATGCTACACTTGGGAAGGACCTTTGCCACAAACCACACAGTACTTCCCACATCCTCATCCAGAGGCCGGGAATGTCTCCGTGCAGAACTGTCAATGGGCTCACACTGTGAGCCCCACAGCACAATTTCCTGCCTTACACCTGCACTGTTGACTGTACAGGAATACTGTTATACCCTTCTCTGGACACACTGCAAAATGCTGGTCCCACTGTGTCATCTTCAGTTCTACCTGCTTAGCAAACTCTATGATCCTCTTCCCACTGCAAAAAGACGCTTGAAATCCAGCAGCCCTGTGGTTCATCAGGGTAGGATGGGAAAAGAAGCTTTAATTGTGGTGTCTTGCAACAGGTAGGAGTAAGGCACAAGAACATGTGAGGGCATTCACCACCATCTTACTGTTTTTTTGCTCACAAAGAATAAGTGTAAAATGAAGGGTGATGACTCAGGCCTATATCTCTCTAGTGGTAATAAAAAGAGAACTGTGGGACTGTGTGCCTAAACAAGCTCTTCATACACACATCTGATGACCTGTAAAGCCTCTGTAGGTGACTATACATCATCTCCTATCTGTAACAAGGGTTATCTTGGCCCTCTGACTCACTCTTTCCCACAGAAGACTCTCCAGCCCAAGACTCCCATCCCACATGAAGCTGTCTGCCCATTCTACTCACAAGCAGACAAGGTCACTTCCCAGAGGTCTGCCAGAGGACCCCTCTTCTCACACTGTTCCCTTTAGTCTCCATGGGCAGAAGACAGGACCCTCCCCTTAAGCCTTAACACAGGGATCAAAGGCACAGAGAGCAAATCTTCATTTCTGTCCAAAGTGCTCGGCGTTGCCTCTCAAATGTGCACGAGCAGAGGGCAGGATTTTACCATATGCCCCCGGTCCCAGCTTTATTAGTGAAAATTAAGACATGACGTGGAGACACCTCAGCCAGCCCGTGCCTTACACACCCCTACCCCGCGGAGAGCAGCCCTGCGAGCACTCCGAAAGCAGAGCCCAGAGCGAGGCAGCCCCAGCGCCCAGGGCCGACAGCCACGGCCTCTGCCCGACTCGGAACTGGGGGACGACGCCAGGCCCCCCATGAAACTCCAGCTGCACCTAAGCCTAGGGACATTCCTGACCGCCCAACAGCCCTCCCCCATCACCAGGTGCCCCCCGCACCCAGGCCGGGGATACCCCGGTACCGCACAGCTCCCCGCGTGGCCCTCACCCGCCAGCAGGAGCGCCGCCGCCAAGCCTTGCTGTTGTTATAGCCACCGACCCCGGCCGCCTCCTCTGGGCCGAGAGTGACGGAGATGAAGTCCCGGCGCGGCGATCCCGCGGCGGCGGCACCCGAATACATGGCGGCGCCTCAGGGGCCGCCTGCCGCCATGGCCCCGCGGGACGGAGCGGCCGCTTCCGGCAACCGCTTCCGGTGCCGCTCTGGCGCCGGCGCGTCCGCGCTCGATGGCACCAGGCGAGGCGGGACGCACCGCGTCCGGCGGCGCCGCGGAGGCACCGGCCCTGAGGAAGCGCAGTCGGGACGGGCCCTCTCCGCGGGCGGGCAGGAGGAGGTCTCAGCCTGCGCTGCCCACTTCGCCGAGCCGCCCCGAGGCCGCAGCCCTCGGCGTAGGTACGGCCCGAGCCCCCCACTACTTCACGGGTTCGGGCTTCAAGCCTGGGCAGGGGTGCTCGAGGCTGCTTTGATTTTTGCCCTTGCCTCTCGCTGTCCCGGCGCATCTCGCCGAACCCCCGCCCTGCCCTGCGAGGACAGCAGCTGCCGGGGTGGGCAGTGAGGCAAAGGAGAGGCTGGGAATCCTCGCTGTTCTTCGGTGTCGTGAGACTACAACATAGAGACCAGTCACAGAATCATTGGCATGGAAGAACTGTAAACGAAGACATGCATGTGGTAGATAATAAGGAAAATAAACTCAGTAAATGGCTTGCAAGTCCCCATGGAACGGAGAGTGGGCCGCTGTGATGAGGCGCAGCCCCGGCACAGAGCACTGTGCCCGGACCCGTGCGGGAAAACCCCGAAGTGCTGCTGCCTCCGAGAGGACAGGAAATGCTGTCTGATGGCATTGTCACCTGCCGCGGAAACACCGAGACACAACAGTTTTCCAGCAGGCAGTGCAGGAACACGGGCCTGAGAGCAGACAACTGGAATCTGTGAGAGGATGTGAGTGGGTGAAAAGCAACTTAACTAGTTGTGTAAATAGACCCTTCCATAAGACCTGGCACTGAATTTTGGTATGCAGTAGGAAGTACTCATCCCACACAATTCCTTCCTTCAGCTGCTCCTCCACAGCCCCCCAGCCCTGTGCCACTCCCTCTGCAATTAAAAATTTCCCTGCGGAGAAGGAGGGACATACTCAGCTGGAGTAGGGAAGAGCATCGTTTAGTGATGTACACCTTCAGAGCCATAGCATAGCAAATAATAACTTCAAGCGCAGGTTCATAATCCAAGAGGAAGACGGCAGCATTGAAGCAGCTGCTTTAAGACTGCTGCTCTAAGTGCTGGCAGTGAATTCACCTCCAGCCGTGCCTAAGTGGCAGGTTAGTGTCCATCATTTGAGCCTTTATATTTGGAATCCACCTCACAGTACATTTCAAGAAAATCTGGTGTTTTCTGATCATTTAAGGATTAAGAGAACTAATCAATCAAAAATCCTGGTAGATACGAAGAGCACATAAACAAGCAGAAGAACAATTTAAGATGCCTAAAGCATGCATTCATTTTTAGTATTAATTTTCCTGTCACAGGAAACTACTGATTTGTGTAAACATATTTAAAAACATATTTAAATCCCCAGCAGCTTGCACATGGGTGTCAAGAGAGAAACGGGGGGAAAGAGGTAAGAAAGGAACATTTGCTTCTGACATTTGCTGGGTTCAGCCCTAAAGCCCCAAATGACGGCAGTCTACCATTTGTGAGGTATTTCTGCCCTTTCCTACTGATTGTGCTATAAATAGAGCCCTGTTTAAGAAGTGCCTCTCATTGGAAAGCAAAGTTAAAGTTGCATTGCAGCGAGTGCTCATTACCTACACACCAGCTGTGAGACTGACTCAGAACCATATTACTCAAATCTACTTGAAATAAGACAACCACCACCTGCAATTAAACTCCCTTCCCTCAATAAATTAAGATGAAAGGCTTGGAAAAAATATACAGCATTGGAGACAAGAACACAATATTCTATTTTCTGATGAAAAAATAGATCCCACAATGTCAACTCCCTTCAGGAATCACCCTCTGCTCAGTTCCATATGCCCCTGTAATCCGAAGAGTGGGCACTGCAGTCTCCAGATGCACCAGCAGTGACACCATCCTGCAGCTGTAGTGACAACATTTACAGGACAGAGACAAGAAGCATGTCTTTTCTCACATACAAGAAACACATACAAACACATATAAATCACAGTAACATCTTTATTGTTAAAAATGCTTAGATGTCCAGAAGCTTCTGAAGTAGTACAGGTGTTCCCTTTGTTTCAGGTACTTTCTTTCATTTTATAATGTGTACAAAGACTGTTACATAAGGACAGATTTTTTTTGTTAAAGTTCTCTGGAAATTGTTTCTATGTTCCAGTTTAAAATGTGAAGAGTCATAGAAAATAAAAAACCCAAGAGACAAGACATTTAGCATTCTAATTTAACTTCTTGAAAACCATGTAAGCAGCTCTGTTCTGTGTGCATGGAAACTGAAGCTTCAAAAGAGAAAGAACTTTAGAAAAAGCAAAAGAAATATATTTTTATAGCACAGCACAGTATAAAAGAAGCATGTGCTTGAACTGAGCAATACAAATATACAACACAATTTGTTCTCAGATATAAAACTTGACTGACAGGAATGGAATGTGTCACAGAAACACTGCAAAAAGACTACAGAATTGGGTGACCAGGACAAATGCTTCATTTATACTAAAAATGTGAATTACTGGCTGCACATGCCAACTGAGGTAATCAGAACCAGTCATTAGCTGGTCTGCATGTATGAAAGGATCATTACTCAAGTTCATGCAGAAACACTTTACAACCAAAAACTCTGATAATGACATTTAGATGCTTTCTTTGGAAAACTTGAGCATACTTGCAAACTGTATTTACTCTCAAAGTAATTTTCATACTTCCCCATTCCCTTCTCTATTATTCTGAATAGAGCTTCACATCAGAAATTGCAGAAAGCCATGGAACTTAATTATGCTTAATGAAATAGAATAAGCAATTCCTCAGTAGAAGCTGATGCATGTAATAACATTTCAGATGAAATGTCTTTCTCGCTACCTTCCCTAACACCATGTTTAGGGGAAGAGTATGGAACACTTCTGATGCCAAGGCCAGCCACCAGGGAGTGCAGCTGACACATCCTCACCAAGGCTGAAACATACCGAGTCAGGTATGCTCAGCGCAGGTTCTGCATCAGATGGGCATGAGCTTTCTGGGGCAGTGTCCAAAAACTGAACATGAAGAATCACTGGTGGGTCAAGGGTCAGAGCTACCCTGAGACTCCTTGGCCAGGGCTGAGTTCGCATGCTACACGTGTTCTGACAATTAGTGTCCTTCATTAGCTGACACTTTACATTGTGGTTAGTAACATATCTAAAAGAAAGGCATCTATGGAATTACTTCCTAAGTGAAAGAGTGCTGGAAAATCACCTGGAGAAAAACTGTAGAAGCAGAGGCTGGTGTTTTACTGTGTACCCTGTTGATTATGAGAGTCTTTTTTTTTGTTTTGGTTAGGCATTAAATTCTACCACTGGGATTTGTTTCTTTTACTACTTTCAGCTACCCCAAGAGAACCTTGTCTGAGGGACATGGTATATATTAAACAGGAAATGGAAAGGAAAACTGTTATAGTCAGGAAGGGCAGAGGGTCCTGAAAATATTCTTTTTTTTTTAATTAAAAAAGTCACTACAACTGTAAGGAGCAATCAGTCTAAGGATGGCACCAGTGAGCCCAGATACAAAACTAGTCTGTTCTACTTTGGACTCCAAGCCTCAAGCAATGCTTAGGCACAGCAACATCCCTCCATACAGCAGACTCTATATGACCTGCTTAGAGGATGCAATTGCTGAATTGGATCTTCTAATCAGCACATGATTAGGAAAAAACTGACCACTGGAGATAAAACCTCAGTATCCAAAGTCCTTCCATATTTTTCAGGATGGGACCTTAGTCTGACTCCAACTGTGCACATGATTTAGAAACAAAACCAAACAAAAAAAATAACAACCACACCAATACAACCAAGACAATTAACAAGGCACTAAAGAAACTGAATCTTCTTTAAGGCAAAGCTGATTTATCAGGCCTTGACTGGCTCTTTTCTGTATTCATTTGCAACAGTAAATAAGAAATGTAGGATCTGTTTAGCACCCAGAAAGTGTTAATTTACAAAATCAATTTTTTATAATGCACTTCATAGTGCATTTTAGTACTGTCGGTTCTTAAAATGGATCTGACAAACATGGATCTGATTTGAGAAGGAAAGGCTTCCCACTTCAAGAATTTTCCAGCATTTCCATTTTTTTTTCGTCGAATACAAAGGGAGAAGGGAATTCTTTGTTCTTCATGTACACCTCCAGACCCTGAGAAGGTGTGAGAACAGTATTGTTAGGCTGTAAATGCACTATTTTAACTCCTCAAGTGGCAGACAAAAGTCAGGGACAAGGCAAGAGTTACGGTTTCCCCAGTGACAGAAAGTGTTTCTGGGGTTCAAGAAGCAGAGGTGCTGAGGAACCATAAAAGCTGATGTCAGAAACAAATTTCTTGGGAGAACAATGTGGGAAGGTGTGTCCTTAACTGACATTAGAATAATCCTGGCAAAGAAAAGTCTAATTTCCGTGTTTTCATTTTGTTCTGACAGCCTGTTGATTGCAATGAGTTTGTCACCTGCACGTGTTGAGGAATACACCTACTGCAGGTAGCTGGCTTGCAAGTTAACATATGTGGAAACCTAGCAAACAGTGCCCACACATTCTCCTGCAATCTACTATTTCTCACCCTGTCCATCCAATAGGGAAGCTCCTATTCTCATTATTAAATGGAAGGCAGTTTCTCAGGATCAATTATTTTCAGAGGGACAAACTTGAGAAATGGCTTCCCTAAAGCCAACATACATATCATATTTCTCAGTCAGGATTCACTTACTGTGGGATATGAGCACAAATAAGCATAGAACCCATGGTTTTCCAAATTTGAATATTCTGCACTTCTTATTAAGATCTCAAAGTGCTCGCAAACCTTAATGAAACTGCAGCCTTGTTGCAAATCTCATTTTACAGATAGCTAAAACTGAGAGTGAACAAACTGCTGAAGAGTAAATCATAATGGAACTACATAATGATAACACAGAGCCCAAGTCCCTGTTTCCTTGATCTTACCATTTCTTGTCAAGCCCAGGCTAAAGAAACCACCTGTTTGGAAGGAAGTCAGATGCATACCTGCACACTCTTAAAAATGCCTCCATAGATAGCTATTCTCACCTCTCCAAAGTAAGATACTAATGGAGAAATCTCACACACAGCCGGAGGATCTTCAGTTCCTGAGAGACTAAAGAAGAGAACACAGGATTAACTTCCTGCCATGGTTAAAACACAGTGTTTCTTCTTCAAAGTTTATCCAGAATAGGATATCCAGAAGGGCAAGACATTTGTTAAAGTCACATGCACCAGACATTGTGTGAAAACAAAGTGTGAAAATAAAAAGGAATTAACAGGTCCCAAATGTTACTCAGCAAAACCAAAACGCCCTTTTATAGAGATACTTTTCAAGTAAAATCAACAACTTGTGGGTCTATTGAACTATGAGCTGATGAAGTAATGGCTCCACAGAGTAAAAGCAGCTTTCCATTACACCTGATGCAGGAAGGTATCTGAACTGGTAATCACTCTGACAACCAATCCTTAAGACCACCTGAGAATCCTGTCGGGGACACAGTCAAAAAAGCTGTCAGGGCCTACAAATTAGAATTCCTTGCATTGCTAATTCCAGAGTGATGGAAAAGACTGCCATTGTCTAACAAGGTGCTATAGGAAGGGCCAACTCATAACCCCAAGAACAGGGATCTGCCAGAGAGAATGCCCAGAGCCCCAAGCGCTAACTACCTGGAGCACCCACAGGTGTGGTGCTCATAAGAGGAGCAGGAAGTGTAGATATCAACCTGCATATCCAGAGAGGACCTGCTGAACAAGAATCACACTAAACCACCCTGTGATTACACTAATGCTCGATTTTGGAGAGCCCAGCATGTGCTATTGGCCAGCTGGCATGGCTGAGCTCTTCCATGAGAGAAGAGGCAGAGAAGGTCACAGATTTATACCTGAGTTTTTCCGGTATCCTGCAACCATTTTCATCCACAAATCTGGCTCCAGCCTTGAGAGCCCAGCGGTAATGCTGGGCCAGGAGGGCTTGCCGAGCGGTGGTAGGAGTATCTTTGTCAGCTGTGTCTGCATTTTTTAGTGGTGAGAATTCCTCTTCTCTCAGAACTTCAAATGCCACAAAATTCCTACCAGCAAAGGGAAGAAAACAATGATCATGAAAACCAGAGCTAGTCATCAGCCCCTCTAATGCAACAATAACATTCATGGGGAAAGGCTCATATATATTTTTGGGAGAAGCACTGTACGCAGCCTGAGGCAGTCAAGCCAAGGGAAGCCCACTACCATTCTGAAGACCCAAGGAGTACCAGGGCTGTAGAATGGAAAAAAACAAGAAGCCTTCTCTCTTTGGGAACTTAATAGCAGCCTCCCAACCTACCAGAGCTGTGCTCAGGGGAGAGAAAAAGCAACAGTTCAGCAGAGATGCCACAGAAACTTTTTCAGGCGGTGGGGGGTTCTTGGACAAGACAGCTCAGAACACAGCAGGGCAGAGAGCACAGCACCGTCCAGAGCTTGGGCAGAGCGTGAGCAGTGCACTCACTGCAGAGCGCTCCACTATGCCCCAAGAAATACCCCCTGCTTGGGAGTCTGTAGGTAAGGACCAACTAAGGACACCAGCTCCTAGGGACAAACAAGCAACAAGGGAGGCCTCACAGGTAATTGTGAAGTACAGCTGTTTACCAGAAATGGGAGTGCAAATTAAAAAGCACCACCACAACATATGTGCTTTTTTGCACTTCACGTGTGAAGCACAGCTGCCAAGGTGGTTTTGAGCTGTTAAAAAACCACAAGGAACCACTGCTTGCAAATGAGTTCTGTCACGGCTCAGAACTCAGCAGCGTTCCCATCACCCTGGGTTGTGGTTTTGTCTTTAGTTTGATACTACTTTATTTAACACATGTTAGGAAACAGATACTGGTTCAAACCTTGAGCTCTCTATTCTAAAGGAAATAATATAAAAAGAGAAATAGTATCCCCAATCAAAGATAATTCAGTTTGCCTGAGGTCCCTCTTTGGCATTTATTAAAGCCTAAAACAGAATCTTCACTGCTGAATTTGAGACCTTGGAAAAATAGATTTTATAACAACACTTATGCTTAATTGCTAAAATCCTATATTCCCTAGACACAAGTATCCCTTACTAGGTATGTCACAGCACTCCCAGCTATATTGCAGAATTTGGAAAGCAAACACTGACAGTTCCACTTGGCCCCATGGTGCTTAAGTAAACAGTTTTCCAAGCACAAAGGGTACAAGCTGAGCCCTGGCTTAACAGCACCCAAAAATGTAACCAGAGCTGCAGTTGTCCAGGAAGCCACAATGCTGAAAGACCCAGTTTTTGCAAGTCTGAATACTCCAATATGTGCTCCATTGGCTTTGCACTCAATTTCCTTTTGTTTTTCCCAGGCTGGCAGAGGCCAGGGCAGCCAACACGTCCTCAGGAGGATGACCAGTCTGGGAGCAGGGTTGGTACAAGCACTGAGTGCCTTGTGAGCTCCCCTTAGAGCCTGCAGTGTTACTGTTGGATTGAAGCTGGGTGTAGATCCAACAACCTTCCTAACAAGCCACCCACAAACCACGTGCTCCCTGGGATGGCTTGTTTCAACCTACAGTCATTCAAACAAACACTGAGAAGGGGAGGAGAAAAGTAAAATTATGTCTGTCACTAACTTAGAGAACTGGAACACATCAAACACAAACTTCTCCAGCTTTATCCCGTTCGGTTTTAGTGGTTTTACCAGATTTCCCTCCTTGTCAATGTAGGGCACCTTCTTTATAGCTACATGATGCTTCAGCTGTGACTCCCATTTCCTGCAAAAGGAGAAGAAACCAACCATTTTATTTAGTTCAAGCCCACTTAGGGAAAAAAGCAATACACTTGAGGGAAGCAAATGGCTCATTACTGCTCTGGGTCAACTCTCAACTGTTTGTGGGTGTTGCTCCCTCCCAAGTGATGAAAGTCACATCCAGGAAACACTTCCCTAAGCAGAGCAGCCTGGCCATGGGCTCTCTCTGTACCACTGGGACATGACAGTCAGAGGAGAGGGAGAAGTATGCATCAAGCTGAAATTGCAGGCAGAGGTTACAAAAAAAAAAGAGGCAACCCAAATTGTTACCTGATTGGGCTGAAAATGGAGCAGGGCAGATCCCTCACCCAAAGGTGGTTCAAGCTCTTCAGGAAGGTTGTACAGCTGCTCACTGAATGTCCAGCATCACATCCCCATTCCCCACACCAAGGTACAGAGTCCACCCGCAACCTCACCCTCTCCCACAAACTCTGTTGTCCCAAGCACTGGCATGGCTGACATTCCCTGTAGAAATCCATGGTATGAGGCTGCACCACTGACCACACTGCAGCCTGCACAGCTGCTCACCCTTGAAGGCCCAGGAAGATTGTGCACTGGTATATCTCAATTGATTTAGTTACAGTGAACCTGGGAACCTCTTCCTTGGGTAGGGCCTGGAGAGTATGCTGGGGCTGTCACAAAGGGGATTCCGGTGTTTGGAACTGTTTGGAAGAGATAGGAGGTGAAAGGCAACACAGGTAATAACCGTAACTAAAATTCCAGAGTGCAAAACAGGAACACCCAGTCTTGGAGGTATTTCTGGGCAGCACAGCTACCTAGAAGGTCTGCTGGGACTTACTGGGCCACTGTTTCCAGGAACTCGACAGTGAAGAAGTGGTTACAGATGTTGCCAGCACTGAACACCAGTCCCCCCTCAGGGCGCTGCTGCTGTGCAGTCTCCGGGCTGATCTCGCTGTACTCCACCACCTGGTACACGCCATCCACACAGCACACCACCCCAACAGGCTCTGTGGGGTAGGCCTTCTCCACCACCTGCAGCCACAGGACACAGATTTATAACAAAGAGGAAGAAAATCCCAGGACTATTCCAACTCCCAAGTACAAACAATCCCATGGGACTGTTGCCTGCTGATCCTCCAGCACCTCAGGGCTGTGTAAGGGGCACAGAGTAGTCTGGAGGCACATTTTGCCCAACAATTCAACATAAACACCAGTACTCAACCACTTAATTTGACAGTTTCTCAGAAGACAGATAAAAGCAATCTGCATAGTGGGGGGCACTTTTCTTATCCAGGACCAGGATCTGGCATTAAAAGCAAGCTGTTTGCAGCTATAAGCCTTCAACCTCCCATTTGCCTGAACAGAGCTAATGACTCAGGTAACATAAATTTCTCTTCAGACACGTGTTGCTTTAGGTTAACAAAATCCAGGCTGTTAAGGCTTTCCCCATCCTCCACAGCAGAGCGCAAGAA
The DNA here is from genome assembly GCF_028551555.1 of Melozone crissalis. Taxonomy (NCBI): domain Eukaryota; kingdom Metazoa; phylum Chordata; class Aves; order Passeriformes; family Passerellidae; genus Melozone; species Melozone crissalis. Next base: position 11,496,211 of record NW_026535819.1, on the reverse strand, counting down.
ATGCCTCCATTAGACTTAAAGGTGCATTTATAAAACACAACCCAGTCCAATATGGCTTCTAGACAGCCCAAGTGCCTTTGTAGCAAGGACTGGGCATAGGTGCAAAGCAATTCCAGTGTGCAGTTTCCTGTGCAGACATACTTCCTGCTCTACCTGAGGTTTATTTTCCACAGTACTCTGGGAAGAACAGAGGACACCCACGGGTAGGAATGTGAAATGCAGTGCAGGCAGCAAGGAACTCTAAACCTGCTCAGAGTGAGCTGCTGATGGGCAAAGGGTAAGCTCCCTGCAACCAGCAGCTTCCAAGTGTCATCAGACCCAAACTCCCTGTGGTAAACCAGCCGAGTGCTAGCACTGCTTCACCTTTGCACCGCAGTCTGCCCCTCTGGAAATACAGAAACCTATGAAGACTGGATCTGCCATTTTCACGAGGATGTTGTCCACACAATATACATGGACATACTGGATTCCACGCTGCTTCATATCATCCAAGATCTTATTATCCATCAAAGCACGATATAAGCCACCATTGCCATCTATAATGCAAGAGAAAAGAGAAAGTCTTGGCTCATTTGTAACTTTGGGGTGGGTTTTTTCCAGCTAACAGAGCAAAAGCAGAAAGTACTACACAAACTTTCTTGAATGGAAGAGTATGGAATGCTTTCTAGCCAAGAGTCAATGGTAACAGGTTTTATTTCCAGTTCTGCCACACAGTTCAGGGGAGCATGTTCTTCTTTTCACCCCAGTTCTCTCACTTGAAGAGTGGGACCACAGGGACCAGCCTCACTGAGCAGCATTATGAGACTTTATGAAGGTTACTAAGATCCTCAGAGGAAGACTACTAAAGGGCAAATCTATGCAGAGGGTGGGAAAATTCTTTTACACTTCTCCTCCAGTACGGGGCAAAAGCATATTTATTCTCTTTCTTGGAGAAAGACTATGTTTACTCTGTCTCAACTAAAATAAATCTTATTCTCTGTTTATCTTCCTCCCCCCAACTTCTCAATGTCTTTTCAAAGGCTTGAACTGCAGCTGTACAAAAGACATGTGCATGTTTATCACAGATCACCCATTTACAGTCCCAGCTGGGCTGCCCTCACCAAGTCTCTTACCATGTCTAGGTTAAAAGAACATTACAAGGTGAGACATTGCTGTCATTTTGAAAAGAGTTCATCTTCTTGCTGCTTTTTTGCCCATTTCCAGCTATCAGCCTTGAGCTCCTGACCTTCACCACAGGAGGCAGCGCTCCAGAGACCTCATAGAGAGCTCTGCTAATGCACCTTTCTCCTACAGCCACAGCACTTTTAATCCTGCCAACACTCCCAGACTTGGATAAAAAACCATGTGCTGTGGTCAAATGTCCAGCCAGAACTAAACAGATGTATGCTTCTGATTACCAGCCTGAAACATTAGAGAACCTTTCCGCATTAACTGGAAGCATTAGCCCTGACCCCCACAGCCTACTCTGTGTGCCCAGGCAGGCTGATGGCCCATAGCAACTACCACCACATACGACAGTACCGCAGTATGGAAGAGCAAACAGCAGGTACCTGGAGCCATGGCAATTTTCCCCTTCTCCTCCAAGATAGCCTTCCCATCAAAGGTGACAGCAGGCAGCATCCTCTGTTCAAACATGACAACATTGCATCTGTCCAAGTTGAAGTAGTTGTGTTGTACAAAAAACTCTTCTGTTGGCCCCAGTGTGAACTCACTTGTCATGATGTACCTAGGCAAGAATGGGGACTTGGCAATGAGAAAGAACATTACAAGCAAAAGGCAAAACTACAAACTCAAGAAAAAAGAGAGGAATCCCAGGAGTGTAAAATGAGAGACACGGCAGCATCCTGTGGTGAGGAACTGCACACGAGAGCTCTCCTCCAGAACTCATCCTGCAGTAAGGCTGCATGGGGTCCTATGCTCTTATCAGGGCATGATCCTACCCTGGCCTAGCTCCAGCCAGGACAGAAGAGCCTTGCCCTAAATGTGAACAACATCTGGATACCTGGATGAGCTGGACAACAAGACAAAGGGCAGAAAACACCCTCATTCACTCTAGATTCAAACTGATGTTAAATGTCTATAGAAACCCTGACCAATTCATTCTGCCAGCACCTCTTCAGTGCCAAGGCAAACAGCATTTCCATATGTTGGCCGCATGGTTTGTTTTTGTTGTAAGTACTTCTATTTCCTCCTTTCCTTTCAGCTCCACATTGCTTCTGTCTCTTCCTCCACTACTGTCTAAAAACCACCTTCATCATCTGCCTGTCAAACTCTTCAACAACTATCGGCATAGGAATACAGGGTCCTCTGTGAGCAGGAGAAAACAACATAGAAGAGCCTGGACCTCAATTCCCCATCCCCAATTTACATCTCTGTAGCACACCATAGCCTGGGCCAGGTATACTGGAGCAGCAAAATGCTCCAACTGCCTCCTCACCCCCAGGAGGGGAACTGGAAACAGATGTGGCATCTTGCAAATAATCCATCCTGGCTTCCAGCAGCACCAGGAATGATGCATTTGCAATTCAGGTCCTGTATACAAGGCTTCAGGAAGAAGCACAATATGGACTCACCTTCCACGAGGAAACAATGTATGAATCAAATTTGGCCTCCAATTTGTAAAACAACGTGGCACCCTGAAGCCCTCAGACACCTACTCTTTCACTGCCAAAACCCTGCCTCAGACCAGACACTGATTCCAAAAGGGTATTTCTACATAGTCCTCATGGTCTAACAGAGAGCATTTAGCAGAAATTTCCAGACACATCTGCAGTGCCTCTGCTTCCTCTCACTCACCACATCCTATAGGGAATTCACATTTTTATTCTGCCCAGAGCTCATTTCTATTGAATGCCAGGAGCAACCAGCAGAATGGGCAACTGTAAACAGCGACAGCAGGGGGTGGCCTGAACACAAAGCAAGAGGTTTTTGCATAATTATGGACAAGGGCAGGAAGAAGGGCTTGGAAGGCACGCTCTAGGTTGTCCTCCATGCAAGAACCTGAGAAAGCACTGAAAAGTACTGTTTACAGTGTTGCCAGTAGCTGCTTGCAAAGCCAGCAAGGTACAGCAGTTAGTGTTGTGGTCAGTGATACAAAGGCAGCACTCAATCCCTCAGGTCTGCAGACATGGACCTGCCACCTCCCATCCCTCTGCACCCTCTGCCATCACAAATCCTGCCAACAAAAGGCTCCTCTCAACCTGTCTCTGTACAGCACTGTCCTGGGGTGACGTTATGATGCTTGTATCCCCATTCATATGTTCGGTGCCTTTAAGACCGGCTCTGAAGAGTGGAAGTTTTGTTTGGGTTTCTCTTATCAGGGACACAGAGACGGGCAGTACATAGGGCTGTTTTTCACTCTTGCTTTCAGCTTGCTGCTTTGCTTGCTCTCTTTTCTGCTCTCGCTTCTGCTCCGCTTTGGCCTCTGCTTATTAGCTAGTTCTAGCTAAACAGTCCACATCCCTTCCTGGACTGTTCCTCCTCTCCTGTTTCTGTGACCATCTCGAACCTGCTCCGGACTGGGACCCGGGAACACCGAAGGTTTGGCTGCAGCAGCTGGCCCAGCGCCGGAGGGACTGAGAACAGAGCAACCACCCCCGAAAGTGACTTTCTGATTTTGTCATCTTTCTCAGAGCGGTGTCATCAGGTATTGTTCATTTCGTGTGCTGGGGGGTGCTGTGCCTGAAATAAACAGGTTCTTTCCACCTCTCTCCAAGGAATTTTTTCCCGAACCGGTTGAGGGGAGGGGCCGTGTGGGTTTTGCTTTCTGGAGGGGCCCTCCTTTGCAGATTCTTTAACAAACTTGCCCTAAACCAGGACAAGCACCCAGCTCAGGGCCTTCTGAAGACAACACGGGCAAGACTGGAATGCAAAGAGCCCTGCACAGCAGATCTGGCTTTAGGTCACCTACCAGGGAATGACACACTTGCAGTGGTGTCTCTTGCCAGCAAGCTGCTCCACTTTGCGGATTCTTTCTGCTTGGATCTGATACAAGTTCTTGCCACTGGGCAACCCCACATTGTACATGCCCTTGGGATAGCTGACTCCCAGGCGGGTTCCTTGTCCTCCAGCCAGAAGTAGCACTGCTACCTTGTTCTGTGAAATCTGATGTAAACCTGTAGAAAAAGAAGCCCAAGGGAATATAAGAACCTCCAAAGCAATCAACATCCTACATTCTTCTCCTGAGCGTTTCTGCAGAGCTCAGGCAACAGCCAGAAGCTGCCAGTTCAGTGTTGGCAGCTCAGAGAGAAATATGCCACTGCACGCACAGGAGAAAATTCCTTTCAACTCCTGGATGCAGCAGTTTCTTTACCTAAAGCAGCAACTGGTGCAAAAACAGACAATAGCCATGAGCTGCAGCTTCAGAGATTCAAATTAGGATACAAAATCTTTACTAGGGAGGTAGTGCAGCACTAGAAGACATTCAGAGAGGAAGGAATGTCCCCTAAGGTTTTCAAGGCTTACTTCAGTAAAGCTGTAGCTGACCTGCCCTGAGGCTGTTTACAGTTTTGTTTCAAACGGGGGGGTTGGACTAGAGACCTCCAGAGGTCCCTTATCATTCCTATATCCCAAAGAAGCAGAGTCTCATCATCTTAAAGCAGGAGGATTTCTGGAATCTGCCTTAATCAATTATCTGTACCTGTGCTCCAGCTTCAATAGAAGCTGAACACAGCTGCAGTCAGGGCTGGTAATACAGCCAAGCCTGCACGAGCTACAAAATCCACAATCTAATTGAAACCAGTGTCAGTGCTCCTGACAAATCAGGGAAGTCCAAAAACTAGGAAAGAACCAGAGCACATAATAAACACTCAGATCACTCTCCAACTCTGGTCCCTACCTTCTCCAAAATCAACATCACAATAACGACTGACAACTGCGAGAAAGATTTTTCATTAGGGAACACTTTTGAGTTTCTCTGGGAATGCAAGGAACATTAGGCTTGCCATGTCAGAAGCCACAGTTCTGCTGCAGGTAGCTATCAGGGCCTTCCGCCATCACACAGCACTGAACTGCCACTGCTCCTGCAGCCAAGGACAGCCTGTGGGGCACCCTAGCCTTCAGGAAACACCTCACATTAACCACAGCTGAGGCTAAAATATTCCTGATTTGGACTGAAATATATGGGGACCAAAAAAATTAAATTAGAAAAGAACAGGATTGGGTTTATGCTAATCTTTAAATAATTGGCTGTTTAAATGCACAATAGAGCAAAAATGGTGCTTCTTGAAGGCCACATGCTGTTTTAATAACCTGGCTCAATTTTAATTCTGTTCAAAACTGCAGCTTCCAGCAATTTTCTCAGCAAAGACTTAAGTTGTCCATGACATTACAGTAACACCATTCCCCTTCCCATGCTTACAAGTTTCAGTCTTACCACAGCAGTAACACAAGACTTTCTCCCTAAACACACCCCTTCCGAAAAGATTGATGGTGTCCTGGCACACAGGGGGCCACTTCCACAGCCAAGGTTCTGCTGTAGAGTAACCTCTGGGGTCACAGGGCCACAGGAGTGAGAGCTAGAAGCCACCTCTGGAGATCTTCAATCCTCCAAGTGGGATTAGGAGAGCTCCCTAAGAAGAAACCTGTGTGTGGAAATCTTGGGATTTCTAAGTTTCAGGAGGTCCTTGGACAGCAGAGGAAGCTTGAATAGGTTTCAACTGGTAATGTAAAAGACATGGGAGGATCTGGGTGAGCTGCAGAGTGATGCAAATAAGACATCCAGCATTTCACAAGAAACCACAAGCAATAAATGACTCCTTTGTGCTTTCACTGAGCTGCCCATGACACTCAAAGTACAGAGCAGAGGGTCTCAGCTATTACTTACAAGTACTTGCCCCAGTCCCATCACATAGTTTTCCTGAACACTCAGCTGTTTGCCAGTGCAGGCCATCACTGCAGGAGAAGGGAAAGAGCTGAATGGACAGGCACCAGAGCATGACTCCAAATCAGCTTATGCCCTGGCTTGGGTGGTGGCTGTTTCCCTACTGGGATCCTGCACAGAAATAATTTATGGAGGGGAAAAATATCCTAAAAAAGTTGCCCTGTGGGACACTTCCAAACTGTTCTGCCTTATCCCTGGAAATACTCAATGCCTGGTTGGACAAGGCCCTGAGCAATCTCATAGAGTGGGTGGCATCCACACCCATGGCTGGAGAGTTAGAACAAGATAATCTTGTCCTTAACATCCCTTCCAACCCAAACCTTTCCATGATTCTGTGAAATGGGCAATTAAAACATTTTTTTAAGAATTCCTTTTCTTTAAAATAATCTAGAACTGAAACTTGAGCTAAAGTATTTCACAGCAATTTAAACCAAAGCTGCTTGAGGTCTGAGCTCAGCATTTGCTGCTCTCAGTTGCTGCAGCATGAGGGATGCTGCTTTGGAATGCAATTGAAATTCATCCACCAGTGGAACAAGTCAGGCACTTGCCCTGCTGCATCTTCCCCCTGCACTGCCAGCCTCACACCAACACACACACTCACATTCTGATGCAACAGACCACATCCCACAGATCCCAAATTAGACATTTCTGCAGAGCAACAGATTGTGACCAAGAGCACCATTTACATGAATGACGCTCTGAAGTCAACACTGTATTGAGAAAGCCACGGAGGTCTCCACTCTGCTCCACAGTATCAAGGAGCTGCAATTCTCAGCCACAGCTCACAGGTGCCACAGCTGGCATCACCCCAATGAAATGAAGATACCCCACAGGAGATAGCAAGTTCTCTGAAGTTTGACAAGGGGATGGGATCTGCTCGAGGAGGAGTTGCCATCTCAAACCCATCTCCTGGAGGGGCCTCTCACTGCAGGGACTGAAACTTCAACCTCAGGGGGATAAACTCAAGCCCAAAGTAGTATCACTGATAACATCAATGATGTCACTTTTTTTACAGTCCCACAGACTGACAGGGCCATATTCCAGGAGGGTTCACCAGGGTGCACAAGAACAACCCAGACAGAAGAGTGGATCCCATAATTCTCAGTATTCTCAGCATTCTCAGTATTTATGATACAACCCTACAACTCAGACAGTTTTTCCAAGTTCTGATCTTAGGTCGCCACGAAAACAACTAACACCGAAAATTTGGGTAAGTAGCTCTGCTCTGACTTCCCAACTGTAAAATTACCAACATTCACAACTAAAGTTCCTAAGAACTGACTCATCTGGCTGCAATGGAAAGATCTATCCCCTTTAAAAAAATCCACCTTATTTTCTGCAGCATATGAAACACACACAGCTCAGTTAAAGAGAAAATGCTGAGATACCCACCAATGCTGCAGTTAGTCCTACTCTGCAGAAAAAGTAAAAAAACAAAAATAGATTTCGTAGGAGGAACAGATAGGTCTTGCAAGAACAGACTGAATTTTCTTACTGAACAGGCACATCAGTCCCATTACAACAGCAGTAAGAGAAAGACTGCCAACTTTTCAATTCTGCAAAGCAGTCAGATAACCAGAATGGCTCATCAAACTCTCTGATGAGATGGGGTACACCTCAGCCCATGGCCATGACTTAGATTTCATTAATAAAACACTGACTGAATGAAAAAGTGTTGTGTTTATGTTTGATTTATACCATCATTCCTAGGGCTGCCCAGAAAATGTGATTGTTAAATGTCGGTGTTTAAGATCTGAAAGCAAATCTGACCAGGCAGCTTTTTTGTCTGAGACACAAAGCAACAGTATTAGTTTTTTAACTATTAAAAATATCTCAGGTGTTCCCAAAGCAAGTTTTCAGTTGTCTGGTTCTTATCCATAATTTCTTATCATAGAAAAAGGGGGAGGGGGAAGGAGGAGATATCATTTCAGCTGTTCAGTCTTTGGAGATGCAATGCAGGTGGCAGCTGTAGGGAGCTCAGACACCCACAGACAGAGCACAGAGCATCTCAGCTCAGTGTGATGATGACCCCACAGCCACAGGCTGTACCAGCCATGCAGTCTCAGGGACACTGGACAGCAGGTTGGGATGGCTCATCTGCTCCCAGCCTGCTCAACATACCACAAACAAAGGCCTTTCAGAGCTGCATCCCCTCAGAGATCCAAGATCCTGCAAAGCCTGTGCCCATGGTGCTGGTTCCACTGGGAAATGCCATGCAGGAATGCTGCCACATCTGCAGGGACACACAGCAATGCCCGGGTTCAGTGGAACAAAGTCTTTTGTCCTGATTGCCCAGTTCCAGGAAATAAAATCCCTCTTCAGCCTTAAACCAGATCATGAAAACAAACCAAATGAAACAGAACATCTGTGTCTAGGCCTTCTGGTAAAAATTCAGGCTGCCTGCAGGGCTGAGGTGGCCTGGAGCCATCAGACTTTAGGGCCAGATGATTTGGGCACAGCAGCAGGATCCCAAGCATATTAGACCTGGGCTGCTGCAGACAGTTCTGGCAACCAGCAAGGCCAGTCCACACAGGTAGCCTGGCCTTCCTTTCCTTTCCATGCTGCAGTCAATGACACAAGGCAGACACACCAGCTCCTCACTTGCCTAGCTGGCTGGGGACAAGTGACAAGTTTGATAAAGCTGTTAGTTTAACTATGGAGCCCTGACCCAGCCCCATCTGCCTCTAGGGCTCAAAGGGTCCCTTCCTCCTCACTGTGACACGCTCAAATAGCCGTGCCAAGATGGACTTGGGGGTGTGGGTGGATGAGAAGTTCAACATGCCCTGACCAAGTGCACTAACATCCAGAAAGTCCCTGTGCCCTGGGCTGATACCACACGGGGCAGCAAGTGAGAAAGGGGAATTTTCTGCCCTGCTCAGGTGAGACCACACCTGCAGTGCAGCCTTCAGCTCTGAGGTTGTCAGCATGAGAAGGACATAGAGTTGCTGGTGCGAGTCCAGAGGAGGCCATGGAGCTGGGGGCATTTACCTGGAGACGAGAAAGATCCTGGGAGAGCTCAGATCCCCTTCCAGGGCCTAAAGGAGTTCCAGGAGAGCAGGAGAGGAACTGGGGACAAGGGATGGAGGGACAGGATACAGGGAATGGCTCCCATTGCCAGAGGGCAGGGATAGATGCAATATGGGGAAGAAATTGTTCCCTGTGGGCGTGGGCAGGCCCTGGCACGGGTTATCCAGAGAAGCTGTGGCTGACCCAGGATCCCAGCAAGTTTCCAAGGCCAGGCTGGACAGGGCGTGGAGCAACCTGGAACAGTGGAAGGGGACCCTGTCCATGGCAAGGGGTGGAATGAGATGGTCCTTAAGGTGCCTTTCAACCTAAACCATTCTGGGATTCTATGATTCACTGTACCAGCTTATGTTCCCTCCATCACCACTCAGCCCCATGAGTGGAGTCTGACACAGCAGAAAAGCTTCTCTGCCCTGTGACCCTGATGCTTCTATTTCTGTTTCTGCTTGGAAAATTTGACTCCCCTGCCCACACATCCTCACCTCTTTACTGGCAACGCTGGGCCAAGGCTGTGCAACCACTTGTCAAAAATCAGGCAAGTATCTCTACAACCCAGGTGGGTCTTCCTGGCTTTCTTTTTATTATTAAAATTGTTTTTTAATGGTGCTGTTATGTTTTATAAAGAAAGATCCAAGACACATATAAATAAATAAGAGTGTGCACTTAGAAAAAAGCACAGGACAGCCATGTAAGACTTACATGCTGTGGGAAGGGCACATCCAGCCACCATCTCCCCCATTACCCCTAGCTTTCACATACCTGCATCTACCAGGCTCCAAAAATCATGGATTATGGACTTTCCTGGGCTTCTCCCAGATCCCATCAGCCTCCTGCTGCACATGACACAGCAAGGATGGGGATCAGCACCTGAGACCGGCCTTTGCACCTTTTGGTGGGCTGGGAGCTCATCCTCCAGGCAGCTACCCAGCTAAGCAGCAATGAAACCTCCCAGGCTCCCACCCTCCCCAGGGACTCATAGTCATAGAATGGTTTGGGTTGCAGGGGACCTTAAAGACCATCTCATTCCACCCCCTGCCACAGGCAGAAACAACTTCCACTACCCCAAGTTGCTCCAAGCCCCATCAAACCTGGCCTGAACACTTTCAGGGATCCAGAGGCAGCCACAGCTTCTCTGGGCAACCTGTGGCAAGGCCTCACCACTGACAGGAAACAATTTCTTCCTAATATCTAATCTAACCCTCTGTCAAGTGTGAAGCCATTACCCCTTGCTCTGTCACTCCAAGTCCTTGTCCAAAGTTCCTCTCAAGCTCTCTTGGAGCCCCTTTAAATCCTCTAGTATTACATTTTTTCCTGACAGATACTGTAAAACAACCCCATGTCCTCTAAAGAGTATTGTGTCATGTCCACTTGCTTTTTGAACAGTTCCAGGGATGGTGACTCCACAACTGCCCTGGGCAGCCTATGCCAATGCCCGATCACCCTTTCAGTGAAGAAATTTTCCTCAATATTCAACCTGAATCTCCTCTGACACAACTTGAGGCTCTTTCCTTTTATTCCGTTGCTTGTTCTGTGGGAGGAAAGACTCAGCCCCAGCTAGCTATCACTGCTTGTCACAGAGTTGTAGAGATCTTCTGATCCGGCCCGGCACGGCCGCGGGGCCTCGGCCACTGCATTTCATAACGCAGAGTGAAAACTCGGTGTCTCAACCAAAGTTCCCCGGGCCGAGGACACCGGCTGCCGGGGCTAAGGGCCGGGGTGTAGCCCTGAACCTGCTCTCTTCCTCCTTGCCCGACCCGCCGTCCCTGCGGCTCCGACCCGCGGTGCCGGGGATGGACTGCCCAGCGCCCCGCGGTGCCGCCGCAAGGGGCGGCTCCTGCCCCGGGGTCCCGCCGGGGGCCGCCCCTGTCCGCTGGGGCTCGGCGGGACGCGGCTGGTCCCGAACCCCCGCGCCGGACCCCGGCAGCCCCAGAACGGAAGGGACAGGCGGCCTCGCGCCCCTCTCACCTTCCGCCTCCCAGCGCTGCAGCGCGGCGGGGCCGCTGCGGCGGGCGCTGCCCAGCAGCTCGGGGGGGAGCGGCTCCATCCGGCCGTCCAGGCGCTCGTGCGGGCCGCGCTGGCGGGCTCCGGCTGCCGCCGCTTGCCGGCAGTGCTCGCCCAGCCCCGGCGGCAGTGACGCCAGCAGCGCTCCGCGCTGCGCCGTGTCCAGCTCGGCCCAGAACCGCAGCAGATGGGCCTGTCCGCACCGCTCCAGCTGCGTCCGCACCTCCTCGGGAGGGTCCATGGCGTGGGGAGCCCGCGATGAGCGGCGCGGGACGCGGCAGCACCGGGCCGGGGCGGAGCCAGACGTGCCGTCCCGCCCCCGGAGCCCCGCCCCGCCGCTCGCGGGTCACGCGGTCCCGGAGTGGCGGCGCCTTCTCGCTCTGAGGGGGCGGGAGGCGCTTGTGGGCTCGCCCCACTCCCGGCCCCGCAGGAGCCGCGTCCAGTGCAGCGCTTCCCCCATGGAATCACAGAATAGTCTGAGTTGGAAGGGACTCTCAGGGATCATCGAGTCCAACTCCTGGCCCTGCCCAGCACCATCCCCAAGGTCACACCATGTGCCTGCGAGTGTTGTCCAGACACTCCTTGAGCTCTGTCAGCTTACTGGTGTGATCAATTCCCTGGGGAACCTGTTCTGGTGCACAAACACGGTCTGGGAAAGAACCTTTTCCAATACCCAAACTGAACCTCCCCTGACACAACTTAAGGCCATTCCCTCAGATCCTCTCCCTGGTCACTACATAGAAGCGATCAATGTCTGTCCCTTCTCTTCTCCTCAGGAGGAGGTTGTAGACTGACAGTGTGACCATCAGTCTCTTTTCTCCAGGCTGAACAGACCAAGTCTCAGCCACTTCTCATACAGCTTCTCCTCAAGGCCCTTCACCATCTTCGTTGCCCTCCTTTGGAAACTCTCTAATGGCCTAATGTCTTTCTTACTTTGTGGTGCCCAAAACTGCCATCAGGGCTCGAGGTGAGGCCACCCCAGCCCAGAGCAGAGTGGGACAATCCCCTCCCTTGACCACCACATGATGCCCCCAGGACACAAATGTCCCTCCTGGCTCCAGGGCTCTGCTGACTCACATTCAACTTTCTGTCAACCAGGACCCCCAGGTTCCTTCTTGTGACGCTCTTCTCCAGCATCTCATTCCCCAGTCTGTTTGTATATCCAGAGTTGCTCCATCCCAGGTGCAGAATGTGGTATTTTCCCTTGCTGAACTTCATATGGTAGGTAATTGCCAAATCTCTAGGTCCAGGTCTCCCTGCAGAGCCTCCCTCCCTTCGAGGGAGTCAACAGCTCCTCCCACTTTTGTATCACCTGCAAAATTGCTCGGTTTCTCTTCCAGTCCTGCGTCCAAGTCATTAACAAACGTTGAAGAGCACAGGGACAATGGTGGAGCCTTGCAGAACCCCACTAGCGACTTGTGCCAGCCTAATGTCACCCCAGTCACTGTCACCCTTTGTGCCTAACCCATGAGCCAGTTGCTCACCCATCACATGATGTGTTTACCCAGCTGAATGCTGGACATTTTATCTGGAAGGATACTAGGAGAGACTGTATCGAAATCTTTACCGAAATCCGAAGAGATTACCTCAACTGGCTTTCCTTGATCAACCAGGTGGGCCACCTTGCTGTAAAAGGAAATCAGGTTTGATAAGCAATTTCATGAAGCCATGCTGGCTGTGACCAGTGGCTGTGTTGTCTTTCAGGTGTTTTTTAATAACTCCCAGAATAATCTTCTCCATAACTTTACCAGGCACTGAAGTGACACTGTCAGGCCTGTAGTTTCTGGAGTACTCCTTTGTCCTTCTTGAAAATTGGGCCCTGTGGCCAAAACTCTGCTCTACAGTGGCCATTGAGAGGAATAGCCGATTTGTCTTTCCAAGAAAGCTGTGGGTCTGCTGGTAGATAAAACTGGCACTGGGAGATAAAAGAAACAATGGGAAGGATTCCACTGATTGATGAATGGAAAAAGATATTTGCTTTTACAAGGAAGCTTTAGGTTTGCTGATAAATTAAATTAGACATTGAAAGATGAGAGAAACAATGGGGAAGAAAAGTCCCTAAATTCCATACGAATTAAAAATTAAGAGGGAGGATTATACATTAGAGGGAAATCTTCGGTGTCAGGTGTATCGGGAAGTCTGAACCCTCAAGTACCTCAGCCGATGGGGAAAGAGAGAAGGGAAATGCGGCCAGGAAACTGGGATAAAAAGGAGGCTGTGTCCTCCAAAAATTTGAGAGATCCCAGGAGAATGCCCCATGGTCTCTCCCTTTATTCAAATAAAGTAAAAAGACTCCTCTGTCTCCTTTTTAGACATAAACCTCTGATAGTTGTGGATTAATTTTCCTAACACCATGGTCCTGTGGCTGGCATGAGGTGTGTGTGATGAGATCCCCGGGTCCTGGTGCAACCTGTGCCAAGAGGTCCCAATGTCCCCTCTTACACTGGGAAACATGGCAAGATCTCAGGGTTCCCTCAACGAAACAGGAGCTGGATAGGCCAGCTGTACCCCAGACATGGCGCGGACTCAGGCCACCTGCTCACAAATCCAGTTCCCCATTTTTAAAATAAAGGACCAATGAGAAGGATAAGAGCTAAAAATGCACGGAATCACTGAAGTAGTTCAGGACAAATTCAAGGACAGATAAAAAAAAATATAAAAGATGAAGGAATGATTAAGAAATAACCAAATCTGCAGGAACCAAGAGCCATGAACTGAGAAGTAAAGAGCAGGAGGACACTAAAAATCAATCTAAAATGCTAAAGAACAACTTTGTTTGAACTTTATTGTCATGAGCGTAGAAAAATCCTCACCCATAGGCTGTGATTGCCCCTTACTCACAGTAGTCATCTTGCCTGCAGTCAGAGCCCAGCTGGGTAGGAGAACATGAGGAGACAGACAGCAGCTCAGACACAGCCACCTCCCTGCATGTGATTGGAGTCAGGGAAGCTAGACCTCATCCGGATATGACCATCAGGTCAGGAAGAATCTCTGAGAGTTGTCAAAGCTTCTGTTTCACATTCTGTTTCTTATTTTATGTGACTTGACACAGCTCCTGCTCAGAAGAGCCTTGGAGTTTTGAAACCTCCTTGCTCTGCTCCCCTTTACATGACATCTCTCCCCGATGTGGTTGCATGCCCTGCCTGCCCAGTGTGCAAACGAGTGCAGGTGCACCACACACATGGTGCCTACATAACCACCAACCGTTATCCATCAGAAAAGGCTCTGTCAGATCCAACTTGTAAATCAAGCTTTGCCTTTTCCTGCAGAACTTGCTGCCTTACCTTGAGGGAATCCCACCTCAGAGCTGTGGGATCTCATGCCCATAGGATTCTAGAAGAACAAAAGCAAATCATGCTGCTGCTGGCAAATGTGCTCCCACTCCCCAGTCCAGCCATCCACCAGAACACGTTAGTCTGGCTGCACAGCATCCCCTAAGCTGGTTCTACTGCCCATGGCACTCTGTGTGTGGGTGTTTCCTTCTGCAAAGCAATAAAAGTGGGTTGGATTAGTTACACCAGGCAGAACAACCCCAGTGAACAGGAGGGAGGCATGCTTGGACCAAACAAAACACAAACATGCAGGTAGAATAGGAATTTCAGCAAGAAAAAAGCTCCAGCTCACTGACAATCAGGGTGAGGTATCCCTCGAGGAGAGAGGCAGAGGTTGTTGTGTTTATGACCTTGCTCCAGGTTTAAACATGTAAGTACCCACTGATAGGAAAGACATGTGCTAATGTCTTTACAAATGAGTTGATTGGTGAGGGTCTTTAAGAGAAATGGATGTTAATATCTTTGAAATGGGTCTTAATCTACAAACATAAAATTGCACAAATTTGTTACAGCCCAAACAGTTTGACCAGACAGTCTGAGCTTCTGAATTTCAGGGTAATAGGAGAAATGGGTCCCCACAAAGTCTATTGCAGAACCCAGACAGTCTGAACTTCTGGTGGATCTGCAGAACAAAGCCTGAACATCTTAATTTTGAGAGGAAATGTCAAGACATGTTCAAGTGTGGAATATGCGGTAGCCAGTTCCAGAAGACTGTACCTTCCTAGTAACTCAGCCAATAGGGAAAGGAAGAGGGCAAAATGTGGCCAGGAGTTTAAAGAGAAAAGGAAGCTGTGTCCTGTGAAACTTTGAGAGAGATCCCACAGTGGTATGGCCCAGTGGACTCTCTCCCTTTATTTGAATAAAGTTGAAGGACTCCTCTGTCTACTTTGTGGACACTGGCTTTTCCAAGATCAGCAATATGTTCCCCAAAGAAATATGGTTTTACAGTCATTCCCTGAAAATGGTGACAGGCTGATGAATTTCTGGCTGTGGCATGACTATGACTGCTGTTGCCCTTGGCCACTCCTGACCTTGTTGGCAGCAGGAGAGTGGAGTTTGTGATAGGACACAGTGATTGCTAGATTGTGACTGGAAGCCTTATAGCATCTATTGGACTTCCATTTAAGCCCCAGGTGATTCCCTCTATTTAAACTTTCTGTGCTAAGACTGCAGAAGAGGTGGCATGGTGAGACAGGATGGAGTGACCGCCATTTCCTGCTAATACCAGTGTTTGCTCTGTGGACTGAGATGAACAAACAACCCACCACCCTCTGGAGAGCTTGTTTCAACAGCTCACTAGCTTTCCTTCTCCCAGCCCTTGTGACAGCTTCTGAGCCACCAGGTATCTACCAAATTTTCTGCTTGCTGACCTTCTGGGGAAAAAAATAGTCTGGAAGAGAGAAAAGACACTTTATGGCAAGTGTCTGGCCCTCACCAAGGCAAATAGAGTAGAAAGATGAAAAACACAATGGCATTGCAGAGCTGAGAAGATCAAACAAGATATCTCTTCCCAGAGGGAAAACTCTCCCACCATGCTCTCCTCACTATTTTTAGTCTCTGCTGAGAGGTCTCCTTGGAGACAGATGCATTTCTGGATTGACACTTTGGTACCCCAGTGGAAGTAATTCCCTGATAGCTTTGAGGCTGAAAGAAGAGTTAACACCGGTTGTGCCTAATTGTTCAGTGACAGGAAGTACCAGGACTTGGCACCTGGACTGTTGTTGGCACAGCTCCTGGTCTAGTTTTAGCCAAACTGCAACCAATCGTGCCAGGTGGTGACCTGCACTGGCCAGGAACAAACCCATTCTGGATGCAGCACTGCATGAGCCAGTGGCAGTGCCAGCTGTTCCATGTTCCAGGCAGCAGCATGCACACATTGAGTCCACAGACCTGTGGCTGCTTCCCCATCAGACCTTGCTCTCTCCTGGCAAGACATGGCAACAGAGGTTCATAGCATCTGTTTGGACACGGTCATCCGGAGACAACTTTGTGGCTGTAAGTCACCATGTGTCCTCTGCAGCATCAAGATTTACACGTGAACACCTACCTGCTGCTGAAGCAGCACAGGGCTCTATCAACTGCTACAATCACCTATCAGCACCCTTCGATGGTCAGTGTCATGTAGGAAGGTGCCCCAGTGTCCAACACCAGCATTTTTGTACCCCAGTGCTCTGCTGAGGTTTGGTGCAGCTGCTCTGGCCTCTCCTCACAGAGGTGGCACTGCTGGTTGGTGGGACACACTGGTGCCACCAGCCTCCAGCAGATGCCCTGTGCCCTCCCCAGAGAGTGGCAGTGATATGATCCCTGTCACCATACCAGAGCCGTGTGTGTCATTGCCAGTACCCGTAGGCCAGCAGAGAGGGAGGGCTGGGCGGGCTCTGAATGGCAGCTGGTGCTTCCCAGTAGCTTGAAGGAAGGAGAGATGAATAACCACATTGTTTATATTTAAAAAACCAAAGACATCTCTGTTTATCAGAAGAGTCTGGGCTGGCCCCAAGACAAGCTAAATAGTGAGCAAAAATAAACCCTCCCCTAAAACAACAACAACAACAACACAAAAGCAAGCAAACAAACAAACAAACAAAAACCCACCAAAAACCTCCAAGAAGTCTTTTCCAAGAATATCCAAAATCTCCCTAACCTCATCCACCAGACCACCCTGAGGATGGAAATGTCAACCTGTCTCAAAGCAGCTTTGTCAAAGGCACTTTGGTACAGAAAACACAGCAGAGCTGCCTTTGGCAGTTGTATCCCAGCTCCCTGTGCTGGAGCAGGAAGCTCCACATGGACAGCAGTGAGAGTATTTCAGCTGAATGTGCAGACACAGTAAACACCAGGAATTGTATCTGGTATCTCTGGTTCACTTTCCTGGTGGGATAGACTGGCTGGGCACAAGACATTTAGGTTGTTCTGATTTCTCCCTGTTATTCCTGGTAGTTCCTGCGAAGTCAGAGATGGAGGAAGAACCTAGAGGAAATCCTCTTTTTTTGCAGATCAAGCCTTTGCTGAGCAAAACAGCCCATGTGCTGATGCTGCCAGAGCTGAGCAGCACCATAGTGACTACCTTGTTTTTGGAGTAGGAAGTGAAGGGAAGCTGTGGTTCCTTCTCCCCATATCCTGAGCAGGTGTGAACCTGTTCAGTCAAACACAGCTAAGCCAAGCAGACATCTCAAACAGGTAAGATGGGTCTGGGAAATTTATGAAAATAAATGAGTTAAAGAAAAGCAGGCTGTGAACAGCTCAGCTGCAGCATGGAGAGCAGCTGGAGCAGGACCTTGGTACAGAAAAGCC
This sequence comes from Melozone crissalis, assembly GCF_028551555.1. Classification (NCBI taxonomy): domain Eukaryota; kingdom Metazoa; phylum Chordata; class Aves; order Passeriformes; family Passerellidae; genus Melozone; species Melozone crissalis. The sequence goes on along the minus strand of NW_026535819.1, from coordinate 11,478,682 downwards.
CTCTAAGGGTCTCTAGAGGTTGCTGTGACTTACCTGGCAGCCTGGGGCTGGCAAGGCTGAGTCTCCATGAAGAAGTGGCAAGAATGGAATGAGAAACCAGAAGTAGGACCAAGGTGCTAAAGACACTTGGATGAAGTCTGACCTGGGCAGGGAATCTGATGGCAAGGGGAGCACAGCAAGGGCAAGGTGAGCAGGAGGACTTGAGCCCCAAGCTTCCTCCCTCTTCCTTCGAAGCCAACTCAGAGCTAAAGGGAATCACCCCTGGCTCGCATATGGCACAAAGAAGTATCTGTGGCACAGGAAGATATCCATGACACAGGTAATCTCACAACCTGAGCCCTTGGACATTGGTCCATCACCTTTCCTGGCCATCACCCTTCTCCCGCAGGCTTGCTCCCTGATGTTTCTCTCAGCATCATGAGCATCAGACCAGGGTGGGGGAGGTCTGGAAGGGCTGGCATGTGGCTGCCCAGAGCCCCTAGAGCAAACTGAAGTGTCTGTTATATGGGAATCATGACACCAGGGCTTTGCAGTCTGCTGTGTTTCAATGGACTCTCTGATTGAAGGGGTTTGTAGAGGAGGCATCATCTTGCACTAGGATTAACATGCTGCTGTGTCTAACAGACACAGCAAATTTCTCTGTAAAGTAGAGAAACTCATTCTCTTACCAATGCCAGTGCATACTAAGTTTGTAAAAGATAAGAGCCAAATCCTGTTTCTCTCACTTTTGTCAACACTGGTGGGTTTTTCCCTCCTTTTTTACATCTACCCTATTTTGGGCTGGCTGCTGGCCACTGGTGCCTTACCAGCCAAGGCGCTGGGAGGGTGGAATTATATTCCTTCTGTCAGCATTTACTCCCTCATGGCACAAGACAAATACACTACACAGGACTCCTCCGTGCTGGTGCACTACATCCTCCTCCTGTAGGGATGCTGCATTGACTGATGCTTCTTGGATGTGTTTGCAAAGGTGGCAGTAAGAGTGAATACCATCGTCGGGATTTTCCTTGTCCCTGTTCACTAATCACATTTTCTCTGAAGTGTTTAGAAATTGTGCTTTTTTTGGCTGGGTTAGTATTAATTATCTTCACAGTAGCTGGTATGGGGATAGGTTTTGAATTTATGCTGAAAATATGGAGGCCAAAATATAGTGTTGACAATATGGAGATATTTTTCTTATTGCTGAGTGGTGCTTGTACAGACCCACGGTCTTTTTTTGCTTCTCACCCTACCCTACCAGGGAGGGGGATTAGGGGTGCGTTAGGTGTTGGGGGGATACACAGCCAGGGCAGCTGACCCCAGCCCAAGAGATATTCTGGACTATACGACATCATGCTCAGTAGATAAAGCGGGGGGAAGAAAGAGCAAGGATTTGGCGTTTGTCGTGGTCCCTCGTCCACAGGGGAGGGTCGGGATCCCCCCGCGAACGGAGCGGGACCCACGCGAGCCGCGGGCCCAGGGCGGGGCGGGCGCCGCGTGCAACTCAAATTGCCGTGCGACCTCTCAGCCAATGGCCGGAGCGCCTTCCTGCCGCCAGCCAATGGAAGCGCGGCACTCTCCGCCGACAGCCAATAGGCGCGGGGGGCGGGGGAGCATGGAGTAACGCTCGGAGCGGCGGCGATGGCCCCGGAGCGCGGTGACCGCTCGCTCCCCGCCGGTACCGAGGGTCTTCCCCGGGTTTTCCTGCAGAGCCTGCGGACTCTTTTCGATATCCTGGATGACCGGCGGCGGGGCTACGTGCACCTACGGGAGATCGAGTCGCGCTGGCGGGGAGCGGAAGCCCAGGAGCTGCCCGCCGGGGTGATGGAGGGGTTGCGGCAGGCGGCGCCGGCCAGTGGGTACCTCACCTTCGAGAGGTTCGTACTGGGGCTGCGGGCGGCCCTACCTGGGACTGAGCCGCCGGTGGAGGGTGGCAGCGGCGGACGGCGGAGCGCGGAGAAGCCGCCAAGCCCTCGCTGTTCCGAGGAGCGGCGGGGGAAGAGCGCCGGACAGCGGGAACCGGGGCACGGCCAGCCCCGAGGCCGCGGTGAGTGGCGGGACTGGACCGGGGGCTTCGGGCTCGCGGCGATGATGGCAGCGCCAGGGTCGGGGACTGGCGCTCGGAGGTCGGGATGGGATCCCGCGGTTCACCCCGTTCCCCTGTGCCCTCTTCTGGGCTCAGAGCCAGCGGTTCTCGCAGGGCCGGTTAAAACTCCCCAGAAGTTACTGTTGGTATTGACCGGTTTGGCTTCGCTGAACTCCGATTCCGGTGCGAATATCCCAGCGCCGCCGCCCACCCAGGACTGTGCTTCCCTCGCGATGCGCTGGGCTATTTATAGCGCTGACAGGAGGAATTAAGGGCTTTGCCGTAATGTGTCCGTGGTTGTCCCTTGGCGTAGAGTCTGTCCTGACCTTCCCCGGGGATGGATGGCACAGCTGGGTGTCTCGGAGAATGGCTGGGTCCTGGAGACCCCCAAAGCCGAGCAGCTTCGCTGGGGTGAAGCTGTGGTCACGAAGCGGCCGTGTGCTTGGTGGGCTTTGCGCTGGGCTGCCTCTCAGGAATGATTCCTTCACGATGTCATGCATGGTTTAGACAAAAAATGCAAAACCCGATCCAGCTTTTTGGTTTGGATCGTTCCACAGCACTATTCCCAATAAAAAATAATTAATCAATGAATAAATGGGAGAGAAGTTACCAGGGCAATGTGCTCTGCTGTCCTAGGCTTTGTCCACAAGGCTCACCTGTGCATCTCTGTGGATTCTGCCCTTTCCACAGGATCTGCCAGAGCCCTCCAGGGTGGTACACTGACCCTAGCATGGGGGAGACTGTTTCACTGTGTTGCTAGTCAGATGTTACAAGGAAACCAGGCTTCTGGGCTTATCTGGGTAGGTAATAATTCTTTATCTAGGTTTGTGAAGTGCTTTGAGATCAGAGGAGACAAAGTCTATGTGCAGAGCTGGTACATGTTGTTGCATCACCTGAGTGCATTGACTTTCTCTACCTTGGGAAGGTCAGGCTGGTTTGCCTTTCCAACCCAGTCCCTTCTGCTGGGTAGAGAAGAAGCTTTTAACTGTGGCTGAGGTTCTCTGCTTTCCATTTTTGCCTCCAGACTAAGCACTGGAGCTACATCTAAGGGAATATTATTAAGCAGACTAACTTTTCTATCATCAGGAGTGTAAATCTGGAAAAACCTGAAAAAAATCCTGCTTGGTGAATAGACAGCAGGTTGAAAGCTCTGCCCTGGGAAGGAGTGAGCAGATGACTGCAGCAGCTTTCTGCTTGCTGAGGATCTTTCCATTACAGGGTGATGTTCCGTAACTGTCCAGAGCCTGTGGGCAGGGTTAGCACCTCAGCCCTTGCTGCCAGCATCCCACACTACAGGGCTATATTTTGGCAAGAGGCCTGAGTTTCAGGTTCATTCAGCAGCTTAGAAAATGGTACAACTCAGTTACTCCACCTCTTTTAGCTCTAGATCCGGCACAACTGCCCAGTGCACCCCTTCACAGGGGGTTTCCCAGGGTGCAGTTGAACAGGTGGGTGTTCTCAGCTGGCTGCAAGGCAGTTGGGCAGTGCTGTGGCAGGATATGGCTCCATCCCTGCTGCCGAGATGTGTGGTGGGTGCTGGGAACTGCCTGTGGCTCCAGGAGGACCTGTCTCCACTAAGCTGATGTAATTTGGGTGTGAGGCTACTCTGAGCCTCCAGCTGCATGTGGTGGCTTCTGTAAGACCCCAACCAAATGCGGTGAGATGATGTGTCAGTGCTCATAAGCTGCAGTGAGTGGGAGGAAATGCTCCCTGCCGGTGTTTTAGGGGAAGAGGGTGCTCACAGAGTGCCTCCCCAGCTCTGCTTTAGGTCTGAGGAGCATCTACACATGTCAGAGGTGATTTGGATGTGACTCATGGCAAAATGGCAGAGGTTGGGGTCAGGTGGTTCTCCTGGCATGTCCAAGGGTGCAGTGAGCCAGTGGGACAACAATTCCGTTCCCTCTCCCACACTAACCTCTGTGGGCAGAAGTGCTTCTGAAGTCCCTGCTTAAGTCAGCTTCCAGCTTCTCCTGGAGTGCTGGTGCAGTCTGCGAGCTCCCCATGGTTCCTGGGGAACCAACAGCACCCACTGGATGCAAGGATGCTGAGGTGGATATTGAAGAAGTCACAGGGCAAGGAAGTCACCATAATGATGTCCCTATGTTATGGTGCCTGGTCTTGTCACAGCAGTGTCTGAACACATCGCTCTTGGGGGTCTTTACCCCACTAGTTCCCCTGTGAGCTGGGCCCTGGAGAAGTCAAGGCACAGAGCAGAAAGAGCCCAGGCCCTGGCACTGGCTCCTCCCCAGCACAGTGCTTTCCCTCGCTCCAGGGGTGGCTTGGCTCTAGCAGCTGGAGAGCTGTTGTTGGCACCAGCTTGAGGGAGGGGATGGTTTGTAGGGCCTTCTCTGGGCCATTGTCAAGGATAATTGTGGAGAAATGTAAAACAACCATGAAGTGTCTGCCCTGGGCAGAGCCTGTCCATTATCACATGGCAAGATCTCTTACACCTCTGGAGATCTGATCTGCTCTTTCCCTAAGAACAACTATCCCAGCTCATTAGCAGGTCCTATTTTAGCCACTGGCTTGTCAGCTCAGGTGTGCAGAGCTCAGTTGGTTGACCAGGAGCTCCTGCTTATTAAGGGGGCAGTTCAGCTCAACACAGCACTTCTAGGTGACTGTAGCAAAAACTTTTTCAACATGTGATTGTCCTGCAGCTCCTACCAGAAGTGCTCCTGGCTTTGCCTTGGGTTTCTGACTGTTGAGAGTATCCTTGGTTTTGGGGCTATTCCTCAGCTTTTTGAGAAGGGCATACTACAGGTCTGCTAGGACAATGTTTGTGGTCACACCAGTCTTGCTGGGTTCCTCCCAGATAGATGTGGGTGTATGAAACCAAAGGCAGCTGGCACAGCAGATGAATGGGTGATACCAAAGACTTTGTGTTCTCTGATGTGCCAGAGTACTTGCTGGGAGGTGGAGTGAGATACTGTGATGGACCAGAAGGAGGACTTTGCCCATGACATGGCAACCTCTTTCTCCAGTGACACAAAGTGACAAACTGAGGTGTCGCATTGCCTGCGCCCCTGAGCCTGTCTCCTATCCCTGAACCAGTGTGACTGTGGCAGCAGAGGCAGCCCTGGTACAGGGCTCCCACACCTCGTACCTTCAAGATGAAGGGTGGCTCCTGTGGCTATGGCTGCCCTCACCCCTCATATCCTTCCTCTCTCATGTCCATGTGCTCAGCTGAGGAAACCTGTGGAGCAGAGGGAAGAAATGTGCCGGCCCATGAGGTGCCACACACCCTGTCCTGACACAGCCCTTTATGTGCCTGCGCCAGGGAATGTGCCAAACCTGTGCCAGGCAGCTGTGGTAGAACGATGTGCGAGGGGTGGGGAGCTGTCTTGGGAAGAGGGCGTTTTCCCCAGCTGCCTGCCATCACTTGCTGGCTCCCTGCTGCTGTTCTTGAAAAGCCACGTTTTGAAAGGAACTCTTGAGGAGAGCTGTGTGCAGGGAGCAGGCAAGCTGTGGGACTGAGGGAGTGGCATGAGAGAGGGTCTGCTGGGCACTTGCTGGGGACTGGGGCAGGAAGGGAGGAGCACCATGCTGCTATCCAGACTTGCCTGGGGATGTGCTGGCTGCACCCGTAGCTGCCCTGATGCTGTGGTTTGGGATGGTGGGGTGTCAGGGTTCTGCTCTACCAGCTCACCTAGCAGTGGATCAGAGCTGGCTTGGCTGTGACTGCAGGGCTGGGTTTCTGGTGAGGTGGGCAGTGTTGGGGCTTGTATGGCCTTCACTGCAGGTGCCCAGGGAATTCCTGTCCTGGCTGACAGGCAGGAGGTGCCTGATCCAGTCTGGAACCTGCCAGTATGAACTTAATCTTCAAAAACAGGTTATGCATGGATTTGCATCAGCACCATGTGTTTTTAGTAGATTGATCTTTTGCAGGATAGGATGTTGGGATTTTAATAAGATTGTGGAAAATTATTTACTTTATGGTTGCATCATAGACATAGTGTCTGGGCTGAATATCCACATGGCCAAGTCTATCACCAAGCAAGAACTGCCTTCAGGAGAAGTTGGTTTCCTGGCAGAGCTGATGTCACCTGAGGGGAAGCAAGGTGTGCAATGAGGACACATGAGGTCAGGCAATATCACTAATGGTTTAGTTGCCCTGGCTGGGACTGGACCAGCTTTGCCTGGAAGCTGCTTGCTTTCTACAGAAGATGGGCTTGCTTTCTACAGACTTAGGCTGAGATCTGTTGCCAGCCTGGCACAGCTGAGTCAGTCATTCCTGACATCCGTTCTGCCTGGACAAAAACAGGAGCAGGCATTCAGGCTGGTGGTTTGCTCAGTCTCTCCCTGTTTGTAAGACCACCTTGCAGATCATCTCACAGAAGTGGCCCTGGGGAGGATTTTGTTGAAAGTGGCTTGTGGCCTCATGCCTTGCTCTGTTCCAGGTGGTGATGCTAAGTCTGCTGGGCAGCCCCAGGGAGACAGTGACCACCCAGGGGCTAGGGACACTCGGAGGCATCAGAGAGGCCGTGCAGAGCACCGGAGACACACCATCACCAATGGCGTGGACTTCAGCATGGTAAGGGAGTGTTGTGGGCTCCCATGAAGGGGAAGGTGGGTTGCAGGGGTCCCTCACTGCTGATGCCATCTTTGGGCTTTGGCTTCTTCTCTGCCCACCCTGCACAAGTGAGTTGTGGGACGTCAGGTAAATCCTGGTATTTGGATTTGAAGGTCTGTTGATGTATGTGGATGTATATCATTTCCAAGGTGCTTTCCTGAATCCTGACAAACAGGGAGGAGGTGGATCCTTCCCCCAGAATGGGGTCAGCCCATGAAGCCAATGTGCTGACTGCCTTCCCCATGGGCAAGGTCTTGGGAAGAGGAAGACGAAGGTGGAGGTGTGGGAACAGATGGATCTCTGGGCCTTAAGAGCACCCCAGCGAGGGTCAGGTGTGCTTTGTGCTGGCAAGCAGTGGGGCCAAGCTATGCCCCCTCACAGATGTTCCATGTAGATCAGGGCTCAAACATGCAGGTCCTCTTGGCTTCCAACAGACTTTTTGCAGCAAAGCAGAGAAATCCATACTGAATTTATTAAGGCAGCCCAGGATGGAGGAGTCTGTTCCCCTCTCTCCACCGCTGAGTGGAGAGACTTGGATCAAATTGCCTGGGTGAAGGGATCTCATTTTTGTTCCCAGCTGGAACGGAGTAGCTGCCTGGGCATGTTGTCCACAGGCTCAAGCTAAATTGTCCAGGGCAGAGAGCCAGGACCAAGCTTGCAGGATGAGTACTTGTGGCACTGTCACCACTGTACTTTCACTCCTTGCACCCTGGTGTCACCCTGCTCCTGCAGCCCAACGGGCGTGACCAGCATTGCCCAGCCTGTTGCTGGTCTTGGGGGACACAACATGGCCCCATGGCAGCCTGGGGAGGGGATGTTTGTGCAGGTAGTTTGCTGGGCTTGCAGCCATGAGAGGGACCTCTGCTGGGAGGTGCTGATAAGAAGTGATAAATGTTGCTCTGTGTGTCTGGGATTGAGGGCTCTGCTTCTCGGGGTTTTGGGGGTTGGGGAGAGAGGAAGGTCTCTGCTTCCCTTGCCTGTGTGTGCAACTCTGGGCTGGAGTACATTTCAGGGTCCCAAGCTCAAGGTGCTCTGTGAAGGGAATGGTGGCCACCATGTCTCTCCCCAGTTCTGCCATAAGCATTCTTGCTCAGGGCTTGTGTTGTCTTGGTCTCTATTCCCCCAAGTTGTCATGTGGTCAGTGGGAGTCATGTCCCCTCCTTCCTTTTCTCCCTATATATTGCCAAGTGCTGCACTACCTTTCTGTGCTTTTGACCCCAGAGAAATGGTGTCTCAGCCTTCCCTGACACCCTGAGCACAGCCTTTAGGCACTGGTGCCATTTCCAAGCCTACAGAGAGAGCTGGAACAGGTTTGGGTCCAGCAAGAACTGAATCTTTGTACTGTCACCTTCCTTACCCCTCCCTGCCCCGATGCTGGGCTCCCAAGGGACAAGGAACTGTCATTAGACTAATTTGCCTGAAGCCCTTGGGAAATGGGAGCACTGGTGCCCATCCTACATCCTGAAGTGCATCAGGACTAATTCCTCCTGAGCAGGGAGCAGAGCTGTGGAGGCTGTGCTGCAACCCCAGGACTCTTTGCACTCTCTCATCTAGTGCTCACTCACTCAGCTGGCGTTTTTCCAGCCAGTACCTCATCTGTTGGCCTTATTTTCCCATGACCGTGAGTGTGGCTGGGATGAGACCTTCCCTGAGAGGTGGAGCACTGTCATTTGTAAGCAGCCCAGGGCACAGCTCTGTCCCCTCCCCTTTACCAGCCACCGAGCACCAGCCAAGTCCAGCTTTGTCTTTCTCCTGCCCCAAGTGTCTCATCCTGGCAAGATGCTGCCTGTCCCCCCTGGGCTGGCAGCGTCCCTCTGCTCTGTGGGATGCTCCCTTTTCCTCTGGTCTCTGTGCTGGCCAGCAAGCCCTGTGGGAGGAGGGCAGGACAGGCAACAGTGGGCTGCACCCCCAGCTGGATGGGGGTCCTTGCCACATACAGCACCTTCTTCATGCCCCTCAGCATCAGCACCCAGGCTCTGCACTTCTTCCTCTGGGTATGTCCCTTTGGGCCATTGGAGAAGGGTGTGGGGGAAGTTGTTGTGTTGCAAAATATGTTTCCAGGAGCAGCAGGAGCAAGAGCAGCCCCGTGTAATGGATGACAGGTATGGGATGCAGAAAGGCTTTGGGGCTGGCAGTGGGGATGTGGAAATGCTGATGGCCTGAAGAAGGTCTTGGTGTGGTCCTACTTGTCCACAGGGTTCTGTTCAGGGTCACTTCTGAGCTGCACCACTCCTGATGTTCTCCAAAGGAGGAGGTTCTGGTGCATCCAGCATTTTCTGGGTGACCGAAGTCTCTGGTGCCTGTGGATCCCAGGCTGTGCTGTGGGTGAAGGCCAAGCTGTGTTTTGGCAAAGAAGGCAGAGGCGGTGAGGCAGGAAGTTCCCCATGCCCTTGGGATCTGGGGGAGCAGCCTTTTACTGCAAAGAGAAGGGCCGTGGGGTCACAGGGTGAGGTGATGAATGGTGGGTGGTGGGGGGATGAGTGGTGGGTCACTGCCCATTGCTCACTTGCTCAGGCACCCTCATAGCAGCTCCCCAGGCACAGCAAGGCCCCCACTGCTCTCCAGGTGATGCTGGTGTTGGAACCTGAGCAACTGGCAGAGATCTTCTGCAGAGAGGTGTGGTGTGCTATGCTCTGCTCGGTTTCATGTGCCTCCAGGGGTGAGGCAAACTGGGGAAACAGGGCTGCAGTTTTTCCCTGACTTCCAGCCTGTAGACTGAGCTAGACTCTTCAGTGCTGACCAAAATCCAAGCGTGTCTGTGCAGGGCTGACTCTCACACCCCAGAGGGAGCTGGGGGCAACTGCAGGCACTGCTCCTGCTGCCTCCCTGGGTAAATAGCTGAAGAAGCCTGTACCTGCAATGGTGAGCAGGAGGGTAGAGGTGACTCAAGTGTCCTTTTCTTCCAAAAATCTTCCTCCAAAGCAGCATAAGGCAGCAGTCATTATCCTGCTCCTCTTCAGCTTTTCTTGGGGAATGGGGCTGAGACCCTTACCTGTATCCACATCCCCCTACACCTCATGAAGAAACCAACTCCTGGGACTTGACAAAGCCTTGGTGGGGAGTGGGTGACACCCATGTGCTCTGTCTTGCAGCTGAAGTACATGAAGGAGCTGGAACAGGAGAAGGATTTCCTGTTGCAGGGCCTGGAGCTTATAGACCGGGCTCGAGAGTGGTACCACCAGCACATCCAGCTCATGCAGGAGCACCAGCGGTTCCTGGGGAAGAGGAGAACCAGTGCTGTGAGTCTGGGGCTTCTTCTGGCTAAGTTTGGGTTTGGAGAACAGGGCTAGGAGGTGGCCAGACCTGGAGCTGACCTCATGGTAACCCCCAGCCTCTTCTTCCTCCCCATCCTGCAGGATTTCCCTGAAGGTGGCCAGAGCCACTTGGGGCACCTGGTCCCTAAGCTGCAGGAGGTGAACCGTTGCCTGGGTGACCTTCTTTCCACTGCCAGCAAGGTGAGAACACCACATCAGCAGCTTGAGGTTGTTTGTGTGATCTTAAGATTCATCCTATCCCTCCCACGTTGGTGGCTGGGCTGACATTGGAGCTGCCACAGTCTCCCCCAGCTCTGGGAAGGTGATGGAGGACAGCCAAGAGGACAGTACAGCTGGTCCTGAGGTGGGCTGGAGGATGCTTTGGAAGGCCTAAAGGAGATCCCTAAAAAGGTACAGCCATTATCAAGGTGCTGAGTCAGCCAATTCAGAGCAGATTGTCCTGCTGGGCAGAAGCTGGAGGAGCAGCCCACTGCTGCCTGTCCTGCCAGGCATGCTGGCAGGAATGCTTCCCCGTTCTGCCCCATTCACAGGGCTGGAGACCCTGTGATGGCCTGTGTTGTGATTTTAATCTTCTGCTGGGCTTCTCTCAGGTATTTGTATGCCATAGAAACATCTCGCCTTGAAAAAGGCCTGGGAAGGGCCACAGGCTTGAAGGCTCAGTGTCTCATGCCTTCATCTTCTCTACAGGCAGCAAACCCCTCCTCAGCACTGAGCAGGCTGGTCCCTGTGACATCCCCAGCCTCCACAGGCTCCCAGCAAGCCATCAACATACTGAAGGAGCAGAATCGGCTTCTCACCAAGGTGAGTGGAGGTGGGGGTGCAGGAGATGCCCTTGGGGGTGCTGAGAAAGGAAGAGCATGGGATAGGGCCGGGGAAGGAATGACAAGCAGTGGTCAGGAACAGGGAAGTGTTCCTTCAGCTTGGCCAGACTTGGTCATCCCAGAGAAGGGGGTGTGGGCTGCATGTGGAGGCCCTCTGGCACACAGCTGTGCCCAGCTGTCTCCAGCTGTTTGCTGGGTGAGTCAGTGGCAGGGATAGAGCATTACTGCCAGAGGGAAAAGACTGTGACAAATGGAGGTCACAAGAGAATGCAGAGGCTGCAGCTGGGGGCTATCAGGGAAGGGATGGTCTGCCATCTCAGGCCAGGACCAGGCTCACTGCTGGGGTTTTCTGTCCCAGCATGTGGCCACAAAGATGCTTGGGGGCTGGAGTCCCTCTGCTCTGGAGCCAGGCCGGGACAGCTGGGGGTGTTCCTCAGGGGAAAAGAAGAGCAAGAAGACCTCAGAGCCCCTTCCAGGGCCTAAAGGGCTTCTATGAGAGCTGGAGAGGGACTTTGAATAAGGGCCTGGAGGGACAGGACAAGGGGGAATGGCTTCCTGCTGCTAGAGGGCAGGGTAAGATGGGATAGTGGGAAGAAATTGTTCCCTGTGAGAGTGGTGAGGCCCTGGCACAGGGTGCCCAGAGAAGCCACCCCATCCCTGAAAGTGTTCAAGAACAGTCTTGGAGGAGCTGGCTCTAGTGGAAGTTGTTTCTGCCCCTGGTTAGGGGCTGGGATGAGATGGTCTTTAATGTCCTCCTACCCAAAGCCTGTGATTCTGTGGTTCTATGAAATTTTACCAGCAACACGACCACTTGCCAACAGTTTCCTCCTCTAACTAGCATTTTCTTCCCCTGTCTTGTGCAGGAGGTGACTGACAAGAGCGAGCGCATCACTCAGTTGGAGCAGGAGAAATCTGCCCTCATCAAGCAGCTCTTTGAGGCTCGTGCCCACAACAACCATGAGATGAGCCAGCTGGACTCCACCTTCATTTAGCACATGCCTCCCTTACCCCATCCCCAAAGTTACCTGCGGGTTTCAAGGGACTCTTGCCCTAAACTCATCACACCTGCTGCTCCAGGTGTTGTGTCTCAAGGTCTGGGGCTGCTGGTGGCATCTCTGTGTGAGGGAGCCAGGACCCCTCTTGGGGAGCATCTCTGCCCTGCTGATGGCTTATCAGCCATGCTGCTCTCAAGCTGCTCCTTTCCTGTCTCTAAGTGGGCTGCAGGGATGCTGTTCCCAGTCCTGTGACCCCCAGCAGGCAGGAGATGTGGCTGCTGTCTGTGCTGCCTGTGTGGGATGAGCTGTTGTTCCCTTGCTGACTTAGGCTGAATTTTGGATGCTCTTGGGAAAAAGTGATGTATCTTCAACACTCTAGCAGCATCTCCAACAAGCCTGGCCCTCAGAGGATGCTGGCTCCTGCTTGTCTTGCTGTTGGAAGACGAGATTGGAAATCCAAGGAGGCATGCCTGGCCCCTCTCTGCTGCCCATATTCTGCCTGCCAGAGGCACTGTCTTGGCCCTGTAGTGCCCAAACTGGTGGTCCTCATGGCAACCACTCTGTCATGTTTGTGGTAAGGATACCATAGTTGCTGTTTACATGGCTGTAGGCTCCTGTAGGAAATGAGCCATAGACCCAACCAAGATAGCCCACATCTCTGAGCTGCTGTTTTGGGCTGTTGACAAGTTGAGACAGACACCTCAGTCTTTACTTGGCTTGACCTGGCAAATACTTCCTGATGACTGCCAGGATTAGATTATTTTCATGATGACTGTGAAAGGAGAAGTGATGTTCATAGCCTGAGGATGCTCACATCAGCCTGACCTCACAGAGGGTCTTTAGAACTTGGTTTTGTATTTAACTGAGTGTGGGACAGAGCAGAGGCTGACAGGCTCTTCCCTGTGCACATCTCCACAGGGAGAAATGGCAGCTCTGCCTCACATGGTTGTGGGGGATGACAATCCTGACTGTGAGCTGCACTCCTCTACAGGTGTCTCGAGGGGTGGTGGTCGTTCAAGATGGGTCCTATTAGGTGGCACCTCCTGCTTCCCACCCAGCTCGGTGATGATGCTTGAACTGAATGGCATCTGACTGCCTTGGTACTTGGTATCCATGGTACTTTCACTGAAAATCCCATTTAGCACAGCCTGGCCCTCTGTATCCCCAAGGCCAGGACCTTTCTCTCTGGTGTTGTTTCATGGTCTGACTCTCCAGGCATGATTCTGTGGCACTGAGCTGGGCTGGGCAGTGCTGGTTCTGCCTTGAGCTGACACATGCAGGCCAATTCTGTTCTCACTTCTGTTCTTATCTGTCAGGACTCTGTCCCATCCAGCTGTTCTCTTTGAGACTGATCCTGAGTTAAAGCTCACTGCAAGGCATGAATCTCTGCTCTGCCCTGTGCCTGCAGCTGGAGTGGGGATCAGCAGAGTACCAGGGAGATGGTGGAGGAGGAGCAGCAAGGCCATGGCTAGTCACATCCCCTGTCTGCAGGAGTTGGTTGTTAGTTGTCCCCTAGGTATCAGTGCCTGCCATCCTTTTTGTGATGCCTCCTCTAGTGTCCAGTGCCTGTTTTGCCTGAGGTTAATTAGAACTGACCCTTTTTATGGGGATTACCTGGCTTTAGGGATAATAAAGTAGGGTGACTTATTTAATTTGTCCTTCTGTCTCTCCCTAAATCATCCCAGCTACTACTGCCAGCCCTGCAGTCCCTGACTGTCCTGTCTCTCAGAATGCAGGGGGAGCTGAAGCTGCAATCTGGTGAACAAACCAAGAGCCTGGGGGTCTCTGTACCTGGACATGTTTTCATGTCCTTTCCCATTACCTCTGGGCTTCTCAGGGTCTGGGGATACCCTGTCCCCTGCTGTGGGGCAGGGTCTTAAAGCCGCGTGCACCTCTTGCAAGTGCTGTAGCCCCAGAAGCTGTGCTTGGGGCTCGCACTGGTCAGGCAGTGCTGGTGCAATTCACAACCTCTTACTTGTTTTTAAGTACCCTTTCTCAGAGCTGCCCCACAGTGGTGGCAACAGTGGCTGGTGCTCTGCAGGGTCTCCTTCCCACAGGGTCAGCCACAGGGAACCTCTGTGGCATGGCATGTGTGGCACATGTCCCTCTGCCCTATGCTGAGATGGCAGCTCACGCAGGGTGAACCTGAGGCTCTGCCCTGATTGGGGTACCTTCCTTTCCCAGCCTGTGGGGTGAACCCTGCATCCTGCAGAGGCTGAGCCTCCCCTGTGGGGAGCAGAGCCAAGAGGGACACCCCAGTCCACTTATTGGCAGCTGGCAAAGGAGTGTCTGCCATGGCCTCTTCCAGGTGCTGCTTAGGGCAGCCACTAGTTCCACCTGAGGCAGGAAGAGAGTTGGTAATTGCCCTTGGTTCCCATTTCATGCCTTTGCTTGGGTGTGGAGCCCATGAGGGCTTCCAAAGAAAAAGAAAGTCACAGTTCCCTTTCCAGACTGTTTCAGGGCAGCTCTCTGCTGCAGCCCAGTGGGGTTGTCCCAGTCCTGGCCAGCAGCACTGGCTCCCATCCCACCTTCTGTGTGACTGTGGCAGGTTGTGGGGTAGCCCTGGGAGTGCCACAGCCCACTGTGGACCAGGTTTCCCCTGGGGAACTGCAGAGTTCACCTCAAGCTGTCACTCTGGCCTGGCCACATGAGCCAGATGGGCTTGACCCTCCCCTGTGGGTGTGGGCTGTGTCCACTTTGGCACCCTTAACAGTGGGGGCTGGCTCAGGAGCCATGAGACCTGCCTTTGTGGCCAGGTCTGTAAGTGATGTGTATACTGGGACATGTGGGTGAGCATGTTCCATTCTCTTCAGGCTTTTTCCTGCTGGAACTGGGTTTGCATAGATCGGTGGCACCTCCAGGGCTCTTATCTCTGTCCCTCTGGGAGCCTCTCAGGATCCCCGGCCAGTTCCGAGCCCCAGACACCGGGGGCAGCCCCGGCATGGCCAGCAGTAGGGAGACACTGTCTGTGCCCCGAGGGTGCTGAGGGGAGACACTGTCTGTGCCCTGAGGGGAGACACCGCCTGTGCCCCGAGGGTGCTGAGGGCACCTGGGCTGGTGCCTTTGCAGCAGGAGAGACATCGGTAGGAGATAAAGGGCCGGCTCTTAGCAGGGGTTAATCCAAGGTTTTATTCTAGGAGTCTCGAAGGAGCTCCTGCATCTCAGGGGGCTCCTGCTGAGAGCCCCGGGAGAGGTGCCAAGGCTACATTTAAAAGGAGGTGGAAACCCAAAGTACAGAACATTTACTGACCAATAGGTGACCCTGAGGGATGGGTACTGGGGGATGGACATTTAGGACAGCATATGGGGCAAGGCTTGGGGGGCTGACCCCTGGCCTCTGGCTGATCACTCAACATCCTGGGCTGAAGCTTCTAGATGGAGGGGATGGAATGCTGAGTGATTGACAGAGAGCCAGGATGGGGGTTTGGGGGTGATCTCATCCAGGGAGAGGGATTACACAGGTAAAGGGAGGGGGTACAGTTTGGGATAAACCATTTGAGAAAAATACGAGGATACAAAACCAAAACTACTTCAAAGTATTACAAAAGTATAAAAATACACTACACCATCTCTGATAACTGTTGGATCCCATAGTGTGAAGCTGTGGTTACCCTGGGAACAGCTGGAGCAGGGCTTTGCTGTTCCTGGCCAGGACAGCTCCTGCCAACCTACCTCACGTCCCCACAGCTCTCCATGCAGGAGGTTGTCACACACAGGTGCAACACCATGGGGTCAACATGCCTGTCCCTGGGCATTTATGGTGGGTGCCAGGATGACATTGCATGGGGGGTCTGCACTGCCAGAGCCTGGAGCTACAGTCTGAGCAGAGTGAGCCCTCTCCTAAGCTCAGTCTGGAGGTATACCTGGCCCCTGGGCTGCCCAGGGATGCAGGATGTCATCCTCTGTGTCCTCAGCTGTGCAGTTTGGGAAGGATCCAGTCACCCAGGTTTATCTATTTATACTTTCTCTCCTCTCCTGCCCAGCTACATGCCCTTTACATGTCCTCTGAGCCTGTGCTCCATGCCCAGCTGCCCCTTCAGACAAGGGCTGCTGTCCCAGCAGAGCGATTATCCTACATGTCAGCAGGAACAGGCACATCTTGGGCCCCTGACCTGAACGTTCTGTCTTTTTTGCTTTTCTTCCCTGCCATGTGGTCCGCACTGCTGGGGCAGTCTCTGCTGCCCTGGCTCTGCAGCCCTCCTGCTCTGCACCTCCTGGCCTTGCTGTTGTCAGTGCAACTCACTGGGAAGCAAACTGAGGATGCGATGACTGGAAGAAGACCCTGGGTCGTGAGGCTGGTTCTCATTGGGATGGGGAGCTGGGCCATGCAGGGCTGACCAGACTAAGGAGGTGCCTCTTGGATCTCAGACCTGCAAGCAGGTGCTGATCATCCCTGTGATCCCTCAGTTAGAGTGTTCTCCCATCCTAGACCATGCCTGTGCTGTGCTGCTGCAGCCCTGCCTGTATCCTGGGCTCTTGCTTGTATCCCAGGTTCCAGAATGTCAACTCTATTCTCCTCTTGGCATAAACTCTTGGTATAAACTGCCTTCTGTTTTAAGAGCATCACCTGGTGCTACCCAGTGCTCCCTGTTCCCCCTCCCTGCCTGTGGCTGACACTTGCAGCACTATGAGCAAAGGCCCACTCCCAGGTGGAATGGAGAGGGTCTGTCCTCCCCACTGCAGGGTATGGAGGAGGCTGAGCCTCTGCTCACTAGCATGGTTCATTTCTGGAGGGGTTCATTTCCCATCCTGAGGAGATCAAGCACAGCATCCAGACTCTGCTTCAGTGTCCCATCATATCTCTGCCAGAGCCAATGACTCACTGTGGCTGTGATCCCAGCCTGGCGTGGGTGTTCACCTCGTCCTGCACAGCCACCCCACTCTGTTCCAAGGTACAACTGATTGAAGGCAGATACTGCCTCCAGGAGACCCAAGTGATGGGGAAGAGTGAGGCTCCCAGAATCCCTGCTTTGCTCTGCAGCTGTGTACCACAGGGACCGTGACTTAAACTCCCCCACATTACACAAGGAGGCAGCAGCACATGGCAGATACCCAGACCTGGAAAAGCAGCTGTCAGGGAGCAGAGCAGGGGCTGAGGTCTTGGCCAACACCCTGGAAGATCACGTGTGGGTTCCCTTAGACCCAAAGTGTCCCTTTGTGGGACACCCGGGTGGCAGTGGGTGCAGCCAGTGGGTAGAGGTGACCCCATCCTCCTGCTGTGCCACTGGGACACCTCTGGTTGCTCCTCCTGGATCATGCTCTGGGTGGGAACAGGCAATTGGAGGGCCAGAGCCTGCACTAGGTCTGGGCTGCAGCCACATCCCAGGGAGTCATCAAAACCCACTCATGTAAAAAGACCCTTTTCCCTTCCTCAGTTGTAGATGAGGGCTGGGCACATGAACCACTGAATCAGAGAATAAGAATCCCAGATGATTTTGAGTTGGGAGGGATGTTTAAAGACCTTTTTGTTCCACACCTTCCCATGGTCAGGGATACCTTCCACTATCCCAGGCAGATCCAAGGCCTGTCCAGCCTGGCATTGAATAATACCAGCGTGGGGCAGCTTGTGCCTGGGCAACTGCTCTGGGCAACTTGTGCCTGGGCCTCACCACCCTAAGAGGGAAGAACCTCTTCCTAATACACTAACCCTTGAGGCCATTCACCCTTGTGCTGTGACTCTGGGGGCTTGTCCAAAGCCCCTGACCTGCTCTCTTGGGGTCTCCTTAGGCACTAGAAGAGGGCCTAAGGTCTCCCTGGAGCCTTCTCTTCTCCTGAGACTGAGAAAGCCTATCTTATGCAACCTTTCCTCAGGAGAAATGCTTCATCCCTCTCAATCATCTTTGTGGCTCTCCTCCATGGACCAGCATGACACCAAAGCAGAAAGCCTGGACTATTCCATAGGCACAAACAGCCTAGCATTTCACTCCCCTGTCTTGCTGCTGTCCGGCCCCCTGGACATGGGGCAGGAGAGACATGACTCCCCCTTTGCCCTGTGGCTGGATCCAGGGGACAGCATTGGGAGTAGCAAGTCCTTTTGTTGTGGAGTGTCACCAGGGCATGTGACCTCCTTTTACCCCCAAAGCTTCCCTGCTTTGGGTCTAAGAGAGCCCACAAATGGGTCATGGGCAGCCAGGGACAACCCATCCTCAGGTATGTCCAGGCAGGCAGGTTTGGTTTATTTTGGCTACTGAAAACCATTCCTGCCCATGAAGGATATCTGTGAGTGTCTACAAGCCCAAGAAGACAGTAGACATCTCCTCTGGTCCTTTTCCTTGAGGTAAAAAAAAATTTCCTATTTTTATTATCTAAATTATGACATCTTCCTGTCAAGAACCTGATGGCAGGCAGAGCCACCTGCACTGCTAGTGGGCAAAGGCATCCTGCAGCTGCCATGGGCAAAGGTCACAACTACATCCATGGTTTTATGCCCACAGATGGGTCCCACAGGGCAGAGTGACACAGCGATGACAGCCCAGTGCAAGAAGGATGTCCTAGCCCTGGGTCCCCCAGGTATGGCCTCTTTGCTGAAGATCACTGTTCCCATGTGGTGCTGCTCAGACTGGGAAAGAAACAGTCTTTTGTCCTATTCGTTAAATCAAGAAACCCAAAAGACATTGCCATGGCCCTAAGATTTTATTTAGCCCTAGATGAAAGTGCTTTGCACTGAGTTCAGTGCAGGTGTTTTAAACACTTCCCTTTTTTCTTTCTGGAAGCATGAGTTCTGCTGTGCAGAAAGCATATAGTTCTTTGGGATCCTTCCAAAATCTCTATTAGCTCTTCAAACCTTCCAAGACCTTCATCAGTCCTCAGGCTGAACCACTTTTTGGGCAAGGCCTTGTCCCACGGATGGATCAATCATCTCACTGTGCCAGGCTGGGAGCCACCCCAGGCTCTGAGTCCAGTGTCCCATCCCATGTAACAGTTGTGCCCTGGCCGGTTTGGATAGGCCTCCGCTGGTTCGACCAGGAAGGTAATAACCAAATAATCTAACAATTCTATCATTAAATATTTAGTATTGATGGCTTAGGAAGGAAATAATTTGGGTTTGTGAGAGACATTGTGGTGCTGGTGCTGCTGCACCGATGCCAACGCCTTCTCACTGTTGGGTGGTGAGTGCCTGCAGCTGCTTCTCCATGCCAGGCTGCCAGGCTTTTCCCATTGGGTTAGAGGGACCCAGCACCCCAGCAGCATCCCTGGCACCCCTGCACCCATGACAGCTGGAGGCATGTGACTGATTCTGGGGAGGTCTGCATGTTCACCCCTGCAGTGTCTCACACTCTGCACTGCCTGGACATCTGCACTTGTCAGCTCCTGTTTTGCTTCTCTGTCCCAAATCCTAAGGAGGTTTCCCAAACCCAGCCATTTTTCATATTTTCCTTGGATTAGTAGACTGTTGCATCACTGCCAAGTCCCAAAAAGTCATAAATCTCCTTAACCTTCCTAAAATCAAGGAATTAGGAGGGAAAAAACCACACACACACACATACACACACACACATACACACAAACAAAAAGAACCCAGCTTTTTTAAGTAATACTTTTAGGAGAGGATGTTTATTTCTCTCCAGGGTCCTCAGCCTTCTTCGCTTTGCTCAGTTTCTTGTGCAGCACCTGCCTCCAGAGGGAGCCCAGAATTACAAAACTAAAGGGGCTATGAAAAAGTTAAGTATTGCAAAACTTAATTGGGTTGTTGGGGCTGTGAGGCTTGGAGCAGCTCATCCCACAGGATCCAACACCCCCAGAAATGACCCAATTGCTTTGCATCCCGCAGGACAGCTGTGCCTCGAGGGTCTGAGGAGGGGCAGAGCTCCCAATGTGACTGCACCATGTCCTGGGAACGATGGGAGTTGGAGCCCCTCTCCAGTTCCTGTAGTATTCCATGGATTTCCACCATTTTAGTGGAGGCCTGAGCTGCTTTTCCTCCTCCTGCCTCTCAGTGGGATTGGCAGCTCTCTCTGCTCAGAGGATGCTGGTGTGCTAGCCTCAGGATGGGATGTGGGTCTGCAGAGCAGGATCCCTTCTTCAAGGTCCCCAGCCCCCTGGGCCCCTTCTGCCCTCTTGCTGCTGGCTGGAGGCCCCAGGGTGATGCCTTCAGGGCCAGGGAACTTTCGCCCATCCTTTCAGCTGCCAGACCAGCTGCAGCGTTGAGAAATGGCTGGTGTGTGCCAGTATCAGGCTGTGACAGCCACCTTGGCTGACCACTGCCACAGCTCAACAGCTGCTGGGTGCTCCAGCACTGCCTGTGAGCATGCTAATGACTCCCTCCAATGACAGAGGGATGGGGGAACACTGCCACAACACCGCTGCACCAGTGTGCATGGTAGTGCTTAGGAGATACTCAGCAATTCAGGCGCTGCTGGAGAAATCCACTGCCCCAGGCATATATAAGGGCATGAGCAGAGCAGCACAGCTGTGGCTGTAGATGCACATGCTGTGCCAGGCTGTCCTGTGGACATGCACATGGCATCTGTGCACACACTGTGACTGTGGTCGTGCCATGTACATGCTCATCCTGTATCTGTGCCCACATCATGCTTATGGGTTGCATTGTCCATGGTCACATGTATTCATGCTCGCACTGTGACCATGCTCATACTGTGGCTTTGCTTGCACTGTGGTCCTGCTCTCACCACACCAAACTGTTCCCTCTGATTCCTGGCTCTCCAGCAAGGCAAAGATGAAAGAGGCCTTCCATGGGCAACCAACCAACTGCTGGGGCCCAATGTCCTCCCCTCCAATGCCCCCAGACACCCTGGACACATGAGCACTGTTGGTGCTGCACAGTGAACCCCCCAGACAAGGCTGGGGGAGGCACCTCATCCTGCAGCAGCCTGGAAAAAACAGGCTGGGGATAAAATTAGCTGGAGTTTTTATTACGGGGATTTTATTTTTTAAAGCAGTGGAAAGTACATCACTGTTGTGAAAAACCCCAAAGGTCTGGGCCAGCCTGTGGGATAGTAGTATGCTTAGTAGTATGCCTCTGCTCTGTGGTGGATATCCTGCTCAGCCCAGGAGGAATGTGAGGTGGGAGCTGGCTGTAGGAACAATTAGCATGGCAGCAAGGACCATGAGGGGACTGATCCTGCCCCCTGGAATGCACCAGGGTGGTGCAGTGGCACATGGGGCAGCAGGGACAGCTGGGCCCTGCCAGGAGGCATCACATGGCCATAGGACTCCTGGAAAACTGTTGGGAAGGACCCTTCCTGTCTAAGCAGTACTGGTCCCTCCAGCCAGAGAAGGTACAACTGGGGATCGGCAAACTCAGGACAGTCCGGCAGGGAGTGATGGAGCCACCAGCTCTTCCAGTGCATGAAGTGAAGGTAGAAGCCAGATCCAACCCATCCTGAAGCAGGCAGCTCCCAGTGCTGGGGTGCAGCAGCTCCCTGATAAGGGATGGTCCTTCTGGAGGTTTGCCTGCCCTGCAATTGAGGGATTTTGACAAGTACAGAGAGGAAGAATCTACTGAAGAGTGAAAATCAGAAAATCATGGCTGGCTCAGGTCACCCCCAAGCTGAAGACAGCTGGAGACAGGGAGAGGACTCAAAGAAAGTGTCCCATATGTTGCTGTCACCTTCCTCATTCATGGACACCACTGGGTGGCAGGAGGGCATGGTGAGAATATCACAGCTGTGTTACTCCTGGCTGCTTCCAGGCTTATCTCGGAGACCGATGTGTGCCAGCCAGGGATGTGGCTGCCAGGAATGTGGCTGGCACAGGCTCCAGCTGGATTCTGACATTATTTTTTACGCAAGTGGAACTTGAACCTGTAAAGATCTCACCTGAAAGCGTAAAGCTACTGCTAGGAGCCCAAGCAAGTGCCTGGTCCCCTGGTGAGCAGTCCAGTGACTGCCAGGAGACCTGAGTTATTCCAAACACTGGAAACATTTGTCCTCGTGTAGCAACCCACTGCTGAGCCACAGAACCAGGTATCTATCCTCTCCCTGCCTCTCAGGAGTGATGGTCCTGGCAGATTATTGAGAGGAGGAGGAGCCTGAGCAGCACCTGCAGCCTGGCGCAGGGCTCAGGCACTCCATGCCTTGGGGATGTGGCAGCTGCCTGGCAGCTCTTCTTGACCCTGGGTTAGGGAAGTCCTGCTTTGACTGTGCACCCCCCCAAACCACAGAAGAACTGACATTGCTGATCTCGGGGCTCACTTCCAAAGAGAGACGTGTTGGAAATGGAAGCTGAATCCTTTAGCAAGATGCATAAAGTCTTCCTGCATGACAAGGTGAGGGTAGGAGACAGTGGCAGTCAAGCAGGCTCCCAGCACCAGTTTGGTGCTCAAACCAGCCCTCAGAGGCTGAGCAGGCTCGTGCCGTGGGAAGGCAGAGGTGTGGGATCTTCCACAGGCTGCAGGTCGGTATCTGCTCCACCATGGACCTCCATAGGTTTCAGGAGCACAGCTGTCCCTTCATGGTCATCCCCATGGGCTGCAGGTAGTCTCTGTTCTGGCACCTGGAGCACCTCCTCCCCTCCCTCTCCGCTGAACTAGGATCTGCAGGGCTGTGCAGTGGCTTTTACTCTTTCTTAAAAGCATTATCCCAGAGGACCCTCCCATTCACTGCTGGCGGGCTCAGCTGTGGGTGGCAGTGGGTCCAACCCAGGGACAGCTTTTGGTGCTGTCTCACTAAGGCACTCTACAGACCCCCACTGCCCAAACCTTGCCAATGCAGTCCCAAGGACACAATGGCCCCTTGGCAGGATGGGGACTGGGCTGGAGCAGAAAGGGGATGCACTGGAAGCGGGATGTGGATGCCCATCCACAGCAGCCTCTGCCCAGCTCCTGTCTGGTTGATACACACCAGGCAGGAGCATGTCTGTCCTGACGGAAGCTGCACACACCTAGGTTGATGTCAGCTCCCCTGAGGACACACCAACCTGGGCAGCTGCTCCAGCATCTGGTGCAAGGGAGTTTGAGATCTGAACCTCACCATCTGCTCCTCAGAAAGGAGATGAGTGTCTGCTGAGCGTCTCTGGCAAGCTGCCTGCACCCCTAGGTGCTGCCAAATTTCACACTCATGCAGTTTCTCTTCTGAGGGTTTAACTTCAGCCCTGCCCAGGGACTTTGAGCAGAAAGAAATTACTCCAGTAAAGAAAGCTTTTCCCCACAACAGAGTAGTGTTTCCTTGCAGCACCTGTCATTAGCCCATGAAACCATGATTGTTCTTCCACCTCACATAAAACTAAAATCCACATGAAACTGGAAAATTTGCACTCAGTAGTTTCATCCAAGTCACCTGTTGCAACCTGAGAGCAGGAGGTGGGACAAGCATCCTTTCCATGCTCTCCCTGGGCATGGCCCTCTCCCTGCAGGCACAGAGGTCACTGCCAGTTTCCTTTGAATGAACCTGAGTAGGTTTTTCTTTTCCTTTTGTCCTGGGAGCAAAGCACAAATGTATCTTAAAAGGGCAGGGCCATGGCCTTGAGTGAAGCATTAGCAGCCCTGAAGGCCTGAGATCATCCCAGAACACAGCTGTTCTCTATTTCCTTTCTACTTCAGCCTCAGAAATGAGTTTAACTGGTGTCATCCCAGATGAGGGTCCTGATTGTTCTCTTGTCCTGTAGAAGAGAACATTTGTCATGGGACCTTTTCTTAAAAATATTTTGCAGATCAGAACCATAGAATCATTCGAGTTGCAAGGTACCTTAAAGTCCATCTTGTTCCACCCCTGGCCATGGGCAGGGACACCTTCCACTGTCCTAGGCAGTTCCAAGACCTGTCCAACCTGGCCTTGGACACTTGCAGGAGGGGGCAGCCACAGCTGCTCTGGGCACCCTTTGCCAGAGCCTCACCACCCTCACAGGGAAGGATTTTTTCCCAATATCCCATCTAACCACTGAGGTGATTCCCCCCTTGTCCTTCCAGGCCCTTGTCCCCAGTCCCTCTCCAGCTCTCCTGGAGTCCCTTTAGGCCCTGCAAGGGGCTCTGAGATCTCCATGGAGCCTTCTCTTCTCCAGGTGAACACCCCCAGTTGTCCCAGTCTGGCTCCAGAGCAGAGGGGCTCCAGCCCTCAGAGCAGCTCTGTGGCCTCCTCTGGACCAGTGTTAGTGAAGGAGGGAGCTGGACTCCAGAATGGACTGGAACCCTGCCCAGCACTGAGTGTGATGCTGTGCCAGGGGGGCTGTGGAGCTGTCCCAGACTTGCTTCGTGCTGAAGCAACATTCTTCATGTTTCAGAAGTTTGCACAAAGCCAGCTGACCTGCCTGAAGTGGCCTTAAGAGACCCAAAGACGTGTCTGTTTGGGACAGGAATAGATATCTGCAGCCTTGGGGTATGTCTGAGGGTGTCCTTCTGCAGCAGGAGAGATCCCTATGCATCCTTGGGAGCATCCAGCTGCACATCAGTCACATTGGTTGGTAGTACGTGGAGGAGGATGAAATGAATGAGGCTCCCCAGGGCTTTTTAAGATCTCCACAATACATGATTTTCTCACATTCAAGATGGTGGCATCCCACAATCAGCTCAGAAGCTTGAGTTTCTCCTGAAAGACAAATAAAAGTCCAGTTCTGCAGATATGTCCAAAACCTGAAAAGTATAACTGTGAAAATCTCTGGCAGTCATAAATGTTAGAGGTTTTTCATTGTCAGGGTTTTGGATAATCTGATTTCCATCTCTGAGTTCTGAGTTGAGAAAAAGCTCTTAAGATAGCTGGGGAGCCCTGGGGTGCACCAGGAATTCAGGAGAGTTCATACAAAAGGCTCAGGGTTGGGCAATGGTGGTGAAGCAGGAGGGTTAAATCTGGGAAAAAATGGGATTAATAAATTGATTAAAGCTGAATAATTTCCTGGCCAGGGTGTGATTTAGCTCAACAGTAAAAGGTGATTTCGCTGCAGCTGTACAAAGCTCATCCCTGTTTCTGGGCAGCCCTGTAGAGCCTCAGTTTTGCTGGAAAGAGAAAAGTCTGGCTGGAGGTCTTGCTGGGAGGTGGATGCTAAGGGGTTGTCTCTGGGAAAGCGAGGTCCCAGTGGTGTTTGCCCAAAGTGGGAGCTCTCAGCAGCTGGGAAAGGTCTTCTTCTATTTGCCCAGATGTCAGCAGGTTTGGGTGGGGATCCTGCAGGGTCTGGGCGTCAGGAACAAGGAGGGATGCTGCCAGGAAGCACCCAGGGCTGCGAGGCAATATGGGAGAGATCCCTTGGCTGAGCCTTTGCAAAGGGTCACAGCACCCGCTCTCCTGCCCTTATGTTGCAGCAGGTCCATTGCTGCCAGCCCTGAAACAGGACTCCTGCAGCCAGTCAGGAGCATTCCAGGCTGCTTTGGGCACCTCACACTGCCCTCCCTGCCATAGTGGTGGGAAATGAATCTTTGCTCTGTGTGCCCCTGTCTGCCCATGCATCGACTGCCTGTGCCATCATTCTCTTGAGTGTGCCACCACCTGCCCTGCCTATGCATCATGCTGGCATTGCTCTGCTGGACACAAGGGGTTTGTTCCAGTACCAGGAGCAGTGACAGCTGAAGGCAGGAATAACAACAGCCTGTGACATCCTCAGTGCTCCCTTCAGTAGGGCTCCTCTGCCCCCAACAACAACTGGGAGTCCTGGGAGGCCTGGGAGCATGTGAGCACTGAGTTCCCGAGGGCAATAGGAGCTGAGAGCTGGAGCCCCTGGGCAGTGCATTTGGTTTTTGGCTCTGTCACCACGGGGGCACCTGGAAGTCCTTGTCCAGGAACAAAAGATGCTCTTCCAGTCTGAGTCCAGCAGGGGTGGCTTCAAGTCATCTCCTGACCTCCAGCAGTCAGCTGGCTGAGGCTGCACACTGGGATCCCAATAGGCAGGGAAGGATCTGGCTGTCCAGTTGGTGGGAAAATGCCATTTGGACTAAGGCTGGGAAGACAGTGCACATTGTGTCAGCCATGGCTGGAGCCCTCAACTCTAGAAAAGGAAATAGCTTTCCTGAGATTTCTTGCTGCATTTTGTGATGTGTAAAGGATTGGAAATGAGCCTGCTGGCTGGAGGGGTGTCCTTAGGGCTGTGTACCATTGCATGGAGGCAGCGACCATCTGTAACAAGAAAAATCCATTATCAGGGCCACAAATTTAACTTTAGCATTGTTAGGACAGTCACTGTATTGACAAAGGACTGCTCCAGGCTTGTTGGGAGATCTGAGCCAGTGTGCTGGGGCTGCTGTCGTGGCTTCTGATGGAAAACAATGGGAAAAGAGACAGGCAAAAACAAGGAGTGCAGACAAGACAGACAGTTTCTGTGATGCAGAGCTTTCCCCATAAGGACTGTAGGGTGGGCAGGAGAAGGAATGCTGCAGGACAGCTCTTCTTGATGTTCCCCACCTCATGGCAGGGGGGCACACCAGCAAGCCCCACATGTACAGGGAGCCTGTTTTTTATTGAAGTCCTGCCAAAGAAGATAAGAGACCTTTCCATTCCCACAAGCTGAGTTTCCAGTATGGATCAAACAAGTGTAGTTTGATGCCAAAGACTTGCAGGAGCCCTAGGACAGGACAGGACAACTTCTCCCGCTGCAGTGCTGTGCTGCAGCATGGAGGCACAGAATGTTGCCACTGGCAAATCAAGCCCTCCATGGGATACTGGTCCTCAAGCCAACTGTCAGCATCAGAGGGAAGAAAGATGATTTTACTCAGTGCAAAATGGAACCCCTTCCTGTATCCTTTCCCAGAGCTCAGGAAAGGGGTGCTGGAGCAGCGTCAGCTGGTTGGCTTGGGGCTTGCTGCTGGAGAGCTACAATATAGCAATAGGAAGGTGGCTTATGCCCTAACAGAGATGCTCCTTCCTCCTGAACTTGCTGCTATGGCACAGTGCAAGGGTGGGAGATGCTCAGAGCCCTCCTAAAATGTTTTCTTTTCCCTAAAAACTCTAGGGATTTGAGGGAACCTGTGGGCAGAGAATTTCTCCATGCATCAGCAATGGGAAAAGAGCAAATTCACTGCACAGAAGAGCTGATGCAGAGAGGCCTATATGAACCACTTCTTTTCAGGTTACTTGAATTCTCCTTGCAGTTCAGTACAATAGCTGAGCATGCAGTAATAGGTTCTGTTTGGAACTTCAAAGAACATAAATCTCTCATATAGCCAGGTTAAATGTAGATAACTGGGGAATAAGAAACCACTTCATTTCAGAAAGGATGTGGGTTTTGGGGGAGAGTGGACAATAGTGCTTGTACCCACCTCAGGAAGAGAAGACACTCCCACGTGGCCTACCTCCCCATGCCCTGCTGCCTGTCACCTTGTCACTTACGGACCTTTGCAAGAATCCCAAGGCGTGTTCACTTCAGACTTCTGGGTGATGAGTAGCAGGGTTAGCAGAAGAGCCCCTCAGCTGCCCCCAACAGCACCCTGTTCAGTCAGAGCCCTCTGATGCTTTGGTGGGGCTCAATGGGGACAGCCTGGGTGTCTCAGCCTCCCCCAGGGAGTTCATTCCTGCTGTGGGTCTCCATGGGGCTGTGGTGATGGCCATGGGCCGCTTCAGTGAGTCTGTTGCCCTGAAAGCCAGGCAAGGTCTCAGTCTGTGCATGGCCCAGCTGCTCCCCATGGCCATTACCTGATGTGCTGTAGCAGGCACAGGGCCTGCAAGGCCTCCCTGGCAGTCAGTTCCCTAAGACAGGAAATGCCTGGTCATGGTGACTGGTCCTGAGGAACCCCTCTTCTGCCCTCAGACTCTTGTTATCTCTGTAAAACAATAGGTCACTTTTGCCTTGACCCTTACTATTGGACTGTTTCCCAAAACTCCTATTTCCTCCTATATAAACCCCTATTTCTGCCCAGTTCGGCAGAAGAGCTGTCACTGGGACTCTTTGCAGAAGATACCAATAAAGACACCTCTGCAGAACCTCACACAGCCTTCTCCTCTCTCTCCCTGCATCTGCCAAAGGCACTTAGCAAGCAAAGAGCTGAAGTCACTAAAGAGCTGAGAATCACCAAAGAGCTGATCTCTTAAGAGCTGATCTCTTAAAATCACTTAAGAGGTGAGCTTGCTAAGATTGCCAGCTAGGAGCTTGCATGAGGGGCCCGGACAGGTTGTGCTTAACTAGACTCCACTGTCTGGGATGTCCATGGCAGCCGGGGTTGGGGAGACCCCGAAAACCCCGGAGCCACATTAGTGCTTGTGGGAATGAGCCGAGATTGTTCAAAATGTGGTTTCTCACTTGGAATTGGAGCCTGTGGGTAGCGTTTGCCAGTTTAAGAAAAGTGACAAGCAGTTTCCTCCTTTATTCCAAGCAGAAGATTATTTTCCACTCCATCCTGCCAGCTCTGCCCCCACCCCACCACCATCCCCTCCCTCACGCTGAGGATGGGGATCAGCCCCTTGCCACAAGGCTGCCCAGGAGGATCTGCATGTGATGGTCCCTTCCTCTAGGTCACGTGCTTTGCTCGTGTTCAGCCAACCTGTCCCACCAAGCTTAGGGACAGATGAGCCTGCAGTGGCTGCACGGAGCCAACAGGATGTGACCATGACCCTGGGCCTCCATGTGCCAAGGACACCTCTGCCCTGGGGCCACAGCACAGGGGACAGATGTTCTGCTGGCAGGTGTCCTGTCCTGTGCCAGCATCCACAGGCTCATGTCACAAGCTTGGGCAGAGAGCTCGTCAGTTGTCGTGCCAGGGCTGCGGGAACACGGCTGTCAGCCTGAGGGGCTGCCCTGTGCCTCAATACTTCCCGACCCTCTGTCCTGGCAGGAGAGGGCTCTGGGCAAAACAACCAGGAGAAACCAATGGGGCTTTTCTGTAAAAGCTACTTATTTCCTGGCTGGTTCAATGCCAGGACAACAGGGATCTCTGCCCATGGACCCCCTCAGGGCTTGCATCACACAGACACTGTCCTGGAAAACAGGAGACAAAAAAGGGTTTAGAAAGTGAGGCAAGAATAGAGATTTGTACTTGGGTTTGATTTTCCTTCCAGGCAAAGATCCTTGCCAGGAGGGGGATTATAGCCTTGGATACACCAAGATCCTTCCAGACTTTCAATGTCTCTAAGAGGACAAGATCTGGGCTTGGAGCCGAGGCTGGAATACATCAGTGGGCTCCCACTCACAGGGTGCAGAGGTTCAGCAGGAGCTGCACTCAGTCAGGAGCTCACTCCTGACTGAGGGAGGTTGTTGCATTCCCTTATTTTTTTACTCTGCCAGTGTAAATACTGATTGGATTTGCAACTTCACTGGTTACAGACTCAAAAACACCCCAAAATGCCTCATATGTGTGTGCTGCGGCCTTACTCAGTGCTGGGACTGGTGTGGGCATCCCCAGAAATTCCTGACAGATCCTTGCTTCCATTCCAGTCCTGTCTGACTCCAACTTCGTGCAGGTGGAGATGTGGGTAAATGCACCCTGAGCAAAAGCGTCTTTCTGGGTCCAGGTTCACACATCTCTGCTGGAATGTAGGATAGACCCAACAGCAGTTCAGGCAACTGGGAGGTTTCCTGATACCCCACACAGTGTTATGATTCCTCCATGCAAGGCAACAAGATACTGGGAAGTCAGCCCCAGCAGCTGGGGAAGCCTGGGTGTCCAAGTCCTTTGGTTGGTGCAGGACTCACCCTGCTTGGAGGCCCCTGAGGAAAAGGCACCTCTGGGCTTGCACAGTGGTCTGCATTGCCCTGCACTCGCTGAAAAATACACCTGATGCCTCAGCTGAGTCCCAGGGCTCATCAGTCTGGGTCCTGACTGGAGTCACAGAGTCCTGGGAGCAGCTTCCCACTCCTTTCTCGGGCTGTGCCTCCAGTGCAGCTCCCAGGCAGAGCTGAGACTGGGAATGGGAGTGGGGTTGGGATCTAGATTGAGAACAGGGCTGGGGGATTCCTCTCATGGAGCACAACCTGTGGACCTGTGAGCAGCCTCAGCCCAACCTGAGACCAAAGGAACAAGTCCCTGCCCTTATTCCTTGGTCTGTGCTTCAGAGGCAGATGGGGGCTGTGCTCCTTTTGGGAGCACCTTTGCAGCCTCATGCTGTCCCAAATGTCCTGGCTGCTACAGGCTTCCCTCCAGCCAGCCTGTCTCTGTCCTTGATGGTTCCTGGTCTGAGTGCCTGTCCTGGGGTGACTTTTTGATGCTTGTATCCCCAGTCATCTGTTCTGTTAATGCTGGATGTTATATTCTCTGCCTTCAAGACTGGTTCTGAGAGCAAAGGTGGGGAGAAGAAGAAGCACAGAGTTTGTTATCAGAGGCTGCACTCACTCTTCTAAAAGCAACACTGCTCCACATTCTGTGCTGCGCTGTGTTGTCTGGGCACTGATGGAGCAGAACAGAGAGCTCCTTTGCTTTTCAGTTGGTTTAGCTGGCTGAGGCAGAGTTTTCCCTGGACTGTCTTTTTTTCTTTCCCTTTTCTTGGAACTGTTCAGACCTGCTCCAGACTGGGACCTGGGGAGCACTGAGAGCTTGCACTTTGTGGCCTGTGGGGGCCTGCTCTGGGCAGCAGCCTTTCCCAGTGCCAGAGGGATTGATAACAGAGCGAGCATTCACAGGAGAGACATTCTGAATTTGTCGTCTTTTCAGAGCGGTGAATGAGTTTTTTTGTCTGGTATTGTTAATCTTTTGTGCTGGGGAGTGCTTTGCCTGTTAAATAAACAGGTTCTTTCCACTTCTCTCCGAGGAACTTTTTCCCAAACCAGCTGGGGGTTGGGGCCGTATGGATTTGTTTTCTGGGGGGCCCCCTTTCGGAAGTTTTCTCCCAAATTTGCCCTAAACCAGGACAGTGCCTCTGCAGAGGAACCCCACTGGCTTCCAGTGCTCCCTCAGGAGCAAGTCAGGACCCCTGGGGCTTCTGCCAGGGCTGAGGCCAACGTGGTGCTGGAGCAGCTCTGGAGTATGTTGTGGGATTGTTTGTGCATTGCTCAGGGCTGGCCTGCACTGGACCAATCCCAAAATTGTCGAATGTTTCTGGATTGAATGGCCCCAGGCACTTGCTGAGGAGCTCACAGATGGGAGCAGAGAATCCCGTCCCGAACTCCTCCCTTTGGACCGCAGCCTGTTACAGTGTCTACAGGCTCATTGTGTTCTTCTTGTTATTCCCCAACCACATATGGAGCTGCAGGGCCGCCCACCAGAGCTCCCAGATGTGCTCATATTTTACAAAGCCACTGAGAAGCCCTGAGTCCCACAACCAGCAAACTCCACCTCTCAGAGCCACCAGCGAGTTACTTCTCCTGCTCCAGTGTCTCCTTTGATCCCTCATTCAACCCTGCAACCCTCACCCAGGTGGCCCCACCTCCGAGCCTTTTGTTGGAAGAGATAGATTAGAAAAACTCTCTCCTTTGTCTGGGGAAGTGGAGGTCCCCTGCACTGCTGGGTGACTAATACACTCTCCACCTCCTCTTTGTATTCACGTTGCACTCTGCCCCCAGGGATTGTTTCCCCTGCTTCATGGTGGGGACAAGCTTTTCTGCCCAGCTGGGATGGGTGCCAGCATGCCCTGTCTTTCCTGAGAGTTTGTGTCTCTCCTTGGAGGAAGGCCATGTCTCCCTGAGTCACAGAACTGAAGCCCATGTCCACACCAGCTGCAGGGGATGTAGAAATATAGACAAGAGTCTTCAGGTGTGTCAGGCATGCTGGTGACCAGCATCCTCATCCAGCTTTACCTGAGATTAAGCTCTCTGTGTTTATGCAGGTATGGGGTGATCCAAAGACACCAGCACAGCAGGGAGTTTGGGCTCCTGAGAGATCTCTCCTGTGAGATCAGGCAGGTTAACCTGGTCCCTTGCTGCTGTGGCCCCATCACGGTGGTGACACAGGCTGTAATAATAATGAAAATTTGACATTAAATTGTGGGGAACTTACTGCTGCCCCACAGCAAACCCTGCTCCTGCACCCAGTGGGTTGTCTGGTTATTTCAGGTTTCAATGCCATTTTCATATCTGGTTATGCTGAGGGGATCTGTCCCTCCCACTATCAAAGCAGTTCCCTAAAAATTCACAGCGTGCCTCTGTCCCTGGGAATGGCCAAGGCCAGATGAATGCATGGAGAGCAGTGCTGTGGACATCAACAGAGGTGACAGAGGTAAGACACTGGCAGGCAGACAGATGGTAAGCAGGGTAGCAGGCAGACAGGTGGCAGCGTGGCAGGTAGAAAGGCAGCAGAGTGATAGTGTGGCAGGGCAAGCCAGCTATGCCGGGCTGGCTCCCCACACAGCTGCTTTTTCATTGAACCTGTTCATTGGCGTAGATTGTATGCTTTGCAACCCAAGTCCTGCAGAGGTAACATCTGTTCTTGCCTTTCTTTGATAGTGCCCAAAATCCACATCCCTGTTTCCTCAGACAAACAAGGCTGTTCTTGCCTCCTGCCATTGGAGCAAGTTGCCTGCTTCGTCTTCCATGGCAAAGAAAGCCTTCCCTGCCCCTCGCTTTTTCTCACTGAACGTTCTTGTGCCTGGAGCTCAGGCACTGCCCACCTGGGGCAGCCACCTCAGTGCAGACACCTGCTCCTCCCCAGGGATGGAGCTGGGTTCCCTGTGAGTGCCTGGGGCTGCCCACACACCACAAGCAGAGGCACTGCCACCCTCAGTGCCCTGCTCTCCAGCCTATGGTGCCTTGACAGGGCTACATGGGAAAGGAAAACTGACGTGAGCCCCCCCACCCCTCCCAGCCCCCTTATTGGGGCAGCAGCTGGCAGTGCCTGACCCTGGCTGGGCTGAGCTCAGACAGCCGTGTTGGGGTGCTCCCTGCCTAAACATACTGTCACAGGGTATTCGGGTATTTGTCTGTCTATACATGTGTTTGTCTGCCTGACATCCCCCTGGGAATGGGAGTATTTCCACCCCAGCATGTCCAAGCTTTTGGTGCCTTCCTGTTTGCACTGGAGGCTGAGTATCCTGGGACACCAGTGATTGTCCAGGGCATGGCACAGGCTCCCTCAGACCTCAGCTCCTACCCCCCTGGGGCTGGAAAGAGGGTGGCAAAAGTGACCCCACGAAGAGGAGGAGCAGGCCACCCTGGGGAGGGAAGGGATTCCAGCCCCCCTTTCAAAGCCACCTATGGACAGCCCGGGAATGGGATGGCAAAGTCTGCACAAGACCAAGGCATCGAGGACACACATCTCCCAGGATGGGTCCCACCACAACAAGGACCACCTGACAGATAGGAACTTGCTCCAAAGTCCCCAAAACCGAAAGAAGGATGAGGTGCAAGGGGACCATCCCTACTCCCACAGGGCTCCTCCAACCCTGTTTCTGCTCCCCACCATCCAGAAAAGAGATATTTTTTTTGTTCCTTTTTAGTCTATGAAGACCTTATTGCCTGTCAATCTAAAGGTGAAGCAGGGGGTTTGAGAAAGGGATTAAGTGCAATCCAGAAAAGATCTCTCTATGATAATCCCTGGTGCAGTTGCACTGTACAGGATGGCAGACCACTGCCTCAGAAGGTGAGATGGGTAGCATGAAGAGTCAATAATAGGCAGGTATTTTTCCCATAGAAACTTGAGAAGAGTCAGCCTGGGGAGGCAGAAAGGCAGTGGAAATGATGCTATGCTGAGCTTCAGGGACAGGACTGTGTTTTCCTGTGCCATAATCAGCAGCAAAAGCAAATTTTTTTTTCACATCAATTAATATATTAATGTATGGAATAGATTAACACGGATTTTCCAGAGTTAAGTGCTTGATGAATTGAAGTGAGGAGGTAAACCCCTGCAAACAGACTCACAGCAGTCCTGCAGAGAAGCCCTGCTCCACAGTGATGGGCACTGCCAGGGTGAAAGTGGGGACAGCACTGGAGTTCATCCTTTGTGGGACCTCCAGCTGCAGAACCTGTGCAATGGAGTGGTGCATCAGGGCTGGAGGCTCCTGCACCACAAGCCCTGGGCAAAGGCTTAGCCCCATGAGCACCTCCGTGCCCCAATACCACAGTGATGGACAGGGAGCTCTGCAGAAGGTGCAATGTGTGCTGTGCATGGGTCAGCTGTGAGCAGCAGGATAGCTCCTTGCTTCAAGAAAGTATTGAGGAGTGAGGCATGAGGAGCCTCAGCTCACACCCTCAGTGTGAGGCTGTGACCCGCAGCCTGCAACTCGGCTGCTCTAGGAGCTGTGACCTCCAGCCTTCTCTCCTTGTTTATTATTTTGTTCACTGTTGTATCCCACTGTGTATGCAAGCTGCAAATATCCTTCTCAGAGGAAGGAACTAAACCTCCTTTGGCTCACTGCTCACTATGCAAATGCATCACATTATTCACTTGTGACCTTATTGAAAACAGCCTCAATATACATCTGGGCTCCTCAGGGCTGTCACGAAGTTCTTGTGATGATTAAAAGCAGGAACGCAACCACAGCTGTTAATCATTGTAGATGAGAGGTTCTTGGAACTTTTATGTATCTCAGGATGTTCCCACATCCCACTGAACCCATCTAAGGGCTAAGCCCTAGGGAGGGGGCAGGATGGGGTTGAGCCTGGGGTCAAGGACCTTGCCCGGAGGGGTAGATGGGGCCGATCCCAAGGACACGGGCTGTGCCCAGGGATGAGGGACAAGATTGGACTGAGCCCTCTCGGTAACGGTGATGCTCGAGGGACAAAGCCGATTCCAGGCTCGGGGCGGTGCCTGAGGGGCCGGGCTGGGGCTGATCCTGGGCATAAGAACCGTGCCTGGGGGAGGCTGATCGGTCTGCTCGCGGGGCGGAGGGGGCAGGAAGATCCGAGTGCGGGTCCCGGGCAGCCGCAGGACTCGCAGCCCGGGCCGCCCCGGCAGTGCCACGGAGCCCGGTGTCCCGCCCGGGTGGGCCGGGGCGGCGGTGACTCAGCCGGGAGAGGCGGGCGAGGAGGAGGCGGGGGAGGAGGAGCGGCAGGAGCCGCCGCCGCCGCTGCCGAGCCGCTCACCTGCCCGGCTCCGCCATGGCCCGCCGCCTGGCCGCCCTGCTCCTGCTTCTGGCCCTCGGCTGCCTGCTGGGCATCCTCCTCCTCCTCCTCGGCTCTGGGGACACACGGGGCCCGCCGGGCTTCAAGGTGAGCGGGGCGGCGCGGGGGGACTGGGCGCGGAGGGGCGGCGGGCACCGGGAGGTGCTGGGCTGCCGGGGGCTGGGGCAGCCGCCGTGGGCTCGTCGGTGTGCGGCATTCTCGGTGTGCGGGAATACTGCTGGGGGAGAGACGCCGGCATCCGAGGATCCCCAGCGTCACGGGAGGCGCCAGGGCTGAGGGATCCCTCATGGGCGGGGAGGGTCGCAGGGAGCAGCCCCCGCCGGGTGCGCAGGGACGGAGCTGCCCCAGTAGCGAGACCCGCTGCGTGGCGTCTCCGCTGCGGCACCCGCCGGCTGCGGGACCCTCGGCCGTCCATCCGTTGTGCCTTGGGACGTGCGCTTTGGGAGGGGAATCCGTTGGACACACTGAAAGATAGCGGCCCCCCAGGTCAGAGCAGCCGAGTCAGCATCTGCCGCCGCTCTGCGTGGGCCAGGGCTTCCTTGCGCACCCCAGCATCTCCCCGGGCTCCACTGCATTGCCTGAGCCAGTGCTGCTGGGTAACAAATGCACTTTCCTTTGAATACAAGCTGCTTTCCCCCCCTTTTTTGTCGTAAATTCGGATGATGAAAGACATTCCTGAACAATTTCTTTTTGGCCAAGCACTCCTTTTGTAGGGCAAGTCTTTTGTTTTAAAATAGTCCCAGGCTCTTGTCCTGAAAAGTATTTCATCTAAAACCCCGTTTTTCTCATCCCAAGCAATTTACTTGGAAACTTTCTGAGCCAGCCTGCATGCCAGATGTGCTGCTGCCTTCTCTCTGGGTTTGTCAGATGTAATGAAGACAAGCAGGCTTAGCCAAGACGACCCTTTTTGCTCTTAGTATAACTACTAATTTTTAACTCCCTCTCTGTGACACCTGTTTTGTCCACCTGTTACCACATGCTGGGCCATCTTGGGCAGTGCACTGAGCTGGTTTCAAAGTGGATTTTATCTTTTGGAACATGAAGGAATTAGATCAGTACCAAGACCCCCATATGTAGCACTTGGATCAGCCTGGAAAGCCTTTCTTCTCCCTGGTTCCAAGATGGACCTTTGGTTTTAAACCAAATTAATTCCCAAAAACTTTTTTTCTTGTGCCTTTTTGGATGCTTTTTCTCCCTCTGAATGCTATCACCTTCTAGTCTGCAGGCACTGCTGCAGTTTGGGACCAAGCATTCCTGAACACCCACCTGGGTCCTGACCCTGCTCTGCACAAGGCCTGGCCCAGGGACTCAGTGCTCCTGGATATGCCAAGAGCAATGAGGTCCAGCATGGTGTGTGCTTCGGTGTCCAGCAGTGCCTGTTCCCATGAGGCTGGCACCAGGAAGGCGCTGAGGACTTGCTTTCACACAAAGTCCAGTGCTGTTGTGACAATGCAGTACTTTGTGTTATTTTAACTCAGCCCAAAAGATGCCCATGTGGTTTAGAGGTCAGTCCTGCTATGGGAGACCCTGGGCACATCTTCTGATGGCCTGGACAAGATGTGGTCCTTGCTGAGTCAGTCCACGTTAGCTGCTGGATAGTGCTGTTCATTGCTGAACTACAGCTCCACATTTTCCCTTTCCAGCTCCTTTGCATGGAATATAGCCCTAAAACCACCCTGGATTCATTATCTTGCTGCTGAGGGACTGATCCTCCCCTCATGGGTCTGCAGTGGAGGTTATGGCCTGACTGCCCTGAGCTGCATCCTGCTCTTGACAGCCCTTTTCTTTCTTCTTTTGGCAAAGTATCTCTGGCAATTTCTACGTCCTGTGGCTGCTGTGGCTACTGCAGCAGGAAGGAAACCTGCCACATCTCACTGCAAACCTGAGTGCTGCATGACCTCACCACCCTTCAGAAAGGCAGAACGGTGGGAGGCCAGGGATGAGCCCCTCATGCAACATGGGACAGCCTGGAGGGCCAGTGGGATGGGGGCTGAAGTCCTGGGCATGGCCATGGAGCACAGTGCCAGGCAGCAGCACATGGGGCATTCTCAACGTCCCCATCTGCGTCCTCCTCTGGGCAGAGCCATACACTGATCAGGAGCCCCAAGCGCTACTCATGCATGGCCTTTGGGAACATGACTGTCTTCTGTGCCCCCTCTGCAGGGGCTTCAGGACTGAGCAGCCCTGAATGGGGCTGGCCTGAGTGATGTTGCATTGGGGCAGAGCCCTTGGGACCATGAGTGACCTAGGAGGCAGCAGAGATAGGGCTGGCATTGGAAAACTGTCCCAGTGTGGAGCCACAATGGAGACCCCTCTGTGTCCCCCCTGCCTGCAGCATCACCAGGGTCCCTGTGCTACCAGGAGATGCTGGTGGTGGGGACTGTCTCTCATGCATGAGGCCCTGCCAAAGCCCTGGGTGCCAGTAGGCAAACATGGCAAGGCAGATGAGAGGGGTGATGGGAGCCAGGTGCTGGTGTGGGAGTGTGCCAGGGCACCCCTGTGTCTCCCCAGCCCTCATTTGCAGTGTACTTGTTAGCAGGCACAGGGCAGCTCAGCTGGCAGAGCTGAGGGCCGCACTTACACTGCAAATCACTTTCGGGGTGGGCTTTTATCCTCCCTCCTGGGGCTTCCCACCTGTAGGGCCCCTGGAGCCTACCTGCCCATGTCCATGGCTCAGCCGTGACTCAGACCCACACAGCAGCACTCTCTGCTCTGGGGAATGCAGTGGCTCCGATGCCCATGCCCAGGCTCTAGGCAGGGACAGAAGCTGAGACAGGGACAGGATCTGGGGCTAGGGGCTGGCACCATTGCACACCACTGTAGGTTATCCCATTCAGGATTTCTGTGTGAATGCTGGAGGCATGAGGTACCCTTGAGACTGGAGGAGATGACATTTCTTCATCACTGGGAACATACTAGGCTGCCCATGTCTGCCTCGGTGCCTTCGTGGACCACGCGCACGATTTTCACCACTGCTTACCATTCCCAGGCAAGGATGTCTTCTCCACAGGGACAAGCTGGGGTGCCAAATCCCGGGCCCTCAGGAGGAGCTGGCACGAGGCTGCGGTGACTCCTCTCCTGCTGGGGTGGCTGTGGGGTGAGCTGTGGTAGCAGCTCACCAGGCACTCTCTGCAGAGGCAGCACCATCGTGTTGCAGCACCTCACCTCAGCCAGGCCAAGCGCCGCTGCTGCCACTGCCAAGGCTGGGGGACCCACGGGATGCGCCTCACCCACCACTCCACACCTGGTGGTAATGCGCTGGGGGTCCAAGAGGAGATACCCCAAACCCCGACCCACAGGTGTTGGCAGCAAAGGGCACTAGGATGTGCCTACATGTGCAGCCAGTTCTGCATCCTGCCCCAGCTGTCACCCCAACATGTCACGTCTGCGTGGGGCTTACTCTGGGTGTAGGCTCCGTGCTGCCTCTCATTGCCTGCACCTCCCTGGGCACGCAATGTGGTATGTGTGCCCACGCACACCTCTGCACACACCCCTCCTAAATGCCTGTGTGCACAGACACGTGCACCCATGTGCACACACACTGGCACACCTATGTGCATGCACACCTCACCCGTGCACACCCACGTGTAAGCATCCACACCTAAAGTTGCACACACCTTTGTATGCCCATGCACCCACACACAAACATGCACACTCCTGTGCACACATATATGCATGCACATGTGCACATACATTTGTGCATCTCTTCACATGTGCAACTCCACCCCAGGTATGTACCCCCATGAATACATCCTGGTACCAGCTCTCCATGGGGTGGGAAGTGGGGCACAGCCAAGTCAGCCTTGCTGAATGCAGGAAGAAACCCTGGGAAACAGCCTTCCTCCTGTCACGGGTGGTGGGTCTCCTGCTCACCCTAGAGCCAGCCATGTGGCCATGTCCCTTCCTGCCATGGGGTGAGTCTGGCATCCCCAGCATACCCCTCCCAGGCTGACCCCACTCCTGGTGGGTGGCACCAGGTATCCCTGGCACTGCAGGTCATCCTTATTGTTTCATACTACAGGATCTCTCAGCCCTTGCCATCCTGTAGATATCCCTGTCTCTAACCTTGTCCCTCTCTGTGAATTTCAGCCCCTCCATGGCATCTCCACACTGGAGAGTACTCCTAGGGTCTTGGCTGTGCTCAGCCCCAAGTTTGGGGATGACCTACGGATGCTTTCCTGATGCGGACAGCCTTGTCAACCTGCTCCTGCTAGCGTCACTCCAGGTGATATCTGGGGTAATGCAGTGACTTGCGAGCAAATCGGAGACATCTGCATGGTGACTACAGAGGGCGTGGACACGTGTGCCACTGAGGTGGACAGAGGGAGTCCCCTAGGGCTGGACCCTTCTCAGACTCTCCCGTGCTTGGTCAGTGACTGCTCATCTGGGGACACAAGGGTGACAGGATCCCAGGGAGGCAAGGCAAGGCAGAGGTTGCTCTGTCAAGAACAGACTGGGATGCCACGTGCTGGGCAAAGAGGGTGTTGAGAGCCCTCTAAGCCTGCCCGGAACACTCACCCCAGCACCCAGCCCAGGAGGCTGGGGAGAGGTGTTGGACAGAGTTGTCAGCCTTTTTCCTCCTCTCTGCAGTGTTTGTCAGGAGCTGAAGCTACTCCACTGCTCCAGCCTGGCCACAGAGGGGGATTCTCTGCTGGCTTGTAGTTTTTGGTCCAGGGCATGAGCAAATCACTGGGTGAGTCTGGGAGGGTCACCTATGTGAGATGGTCCTCTGAGGGAGCAGGAGGTACCACTGGTGCAGGGCCATGGGTTCATGGTGTAATTGAGGCTACCCATAAGTGGGGACCTCGGGTGTCCTTGACACTTCTGTTGCCTGCGCTGGTGAAAACCAGGTGATAGGGACAGGGGTAGCATGGGGCACTCATGGCAGGCAGGGCTGGGGTGGCTTCCGGGCAGGGAGAGGAGCTGCCTACTCCAGCCCTTGGCTGTATTGAATCTGGGTAGGGCAGGAGCAGACAGAGACTCATAGGAGGTTTAAGCCTTAGATGGATTCACCCCAGAGATGCTCAGCTGGGGTGGTTCTGGGTCCTGCCTTGCTGTCCCCCCATACTCACAGCCCTGAGGGGGCACAGTGGGGGCCAGCATGGGCAACCTCAAGACCATGGGCAGCAGGGGTCAGGCAGAGGGCTACACCCAGGGGTGCTGCAGGCAGCATGTATGGTGTCCCCTCCCTGGGAGCTGGGTAACCTTGTTTGGCAGGAGGAGCAGGGTTATTTATAGCCAGAGAATAGCCAAGCCATACAAGGGCAGGAGGGATGAGGGGCCTGGCTGCCCTTCTTTGGCCAAGAGCATCCCAAGGAGCCATTTCAGGTGTCTCTCCCCACCACCAGTCCCAGGGACTGCCTGGCATGGCTCAGCAGGCAGCCGGGAGTGATGGTAACCTGCAGTGGGGGAAGAGCCCCTGAGCT
Source organism: Melozone crissalis (assembly GCF_028551555.1). Taxonomy (NCBI): domain Eukaryota; kingdom Metazoa; phylum Chordata; class Aves; order Passeriformes; family Passerellidae; genus Melozone; species Melozone crissalis. The sequence continues at coordinate 11,438,733 of NW_026535819.1, read as the reverse complement.
GCACTCAATGGGGTCCCCTTACCCAAAAAGCTAGAGTCCCTGTGCTGTTCCAAATAGCATTCCAGAATGGCCAGTATCCCACTCCCAGTCATGCGCCAGGGAGTGCCCTCTTTGGGCAGGTGTGGGCCCAGCAGTGCCAGGCTGGGCTGGGCAAAGCCTGCCTCTGCCAGATGATACTGCAGAGCTGCTGGGCACTGACAGGGTAGGAGCGTGGGCTGAGGGTTGGAGTGTGGACGGGTTGTGCACTGAGCCCCAGTGCCTTCCCTTGGTAAGGGCTGGAGCACCCAGGGGACCTTCAGCCTCCAGGCCTGACCCACTGCCTTCCCCCTGCAGTACGGCATCGTGCTGGACGCTGGGTCCTCCCACACCGCCATGTTCATCTACAAGTGGCCTGCAGACAAGGAGAATGACACCGGGGTGGTCAGCGAGCACAGCATGTGTGATGTGGAGGGTAAGGGCTTGCCAGGTCCGCGGCTGGTGGCGGTGTCCGTTGCATCCCTGTGGCAGGGCAGCATGGTGTGAGTGCCCCTGCCATGCCCAGCTGCCTCCCTCTGTATTCAGCAGTGTAGTGACATGTTCTAAAGGGTTCCGCTCTATTCCTAAAATGTCTCCCAACCCCCCCAAGGCTTGCAGCTGTGCGTGCTTTGGTTTGTCTTTTCCAGGCACTGAACCACCAGGGAGCAATCCAGCTCCCTGCCTAGCCCATTGAGGAGCCAGGGTTGGTCTTTCACTCTCCATTTATCGACCTTTCCCAGACTGTCAGCCAGTAGAGGATGCAGTGTGGGCAGAGAGATGTGGCTGGACCCTGGATGGCTCCACGCCTACAGAAAACTGCCTATTGGACAGGCTGGAAGGGGCAAAGCTGCTCACCAGGCATTTTCCCACTGAGCACCATCCCATCCCCTCACCAGCAGGGAGCAATGCTTTTTCCTCTTCACAGGTCCTGGCATCTCCAGCTACAGCTCAAACCCCCTGGCAGCTGGGACAAGCTTGGAGCACTGCCTGAGCCAGGCCCTGAGAGATGTGCCCAAGGAGAAGCATGCAGGCACCCCACTTTACCTGGGTGCCACGGCTGGCATGCGTCTGCTCAAGTGAGTGCTCAGGGGGGCCCTTTTTGGATGCTAGGAGGAAAATCCCTTGCACCCACTGCCAGCCTGATGGGACACAGTGAGAATAAACACCCCTCAAAAAGCACATAGGGGAGCAGTCGTGCTCCCCTCACTCAGCCCAGGCAGGATGGATTCCATTGTCCCAGCAGTGAGGAGCACACTTCATTCCTGCTACCTGCCTCCTCCAGCAGAGACAAGGGGAATTAGCTAGTGGTTTTTTGGGACCTGCCTATGAGTACCCAGGCAACGGCTCACCTCTCCTCCTGGGCCCTGCTATGGCAGTGCTGGCCTTCAAGGGCCGTTGGGACAGGGAGGGCTCTGCAGCACTGTGGCACAGGTCTGTCACTCCGCCCTCTCGCTTGGCCCACAGCATTGCGGACCCACAGGCGTCGGACGCTGTCCTCAGAGCTGTAGCAGCCACACTGAAGACACACCCCTTTGATTTCCGGGGAGCGAAGATCCTGTCAGGGGAAGAGGAAGGGGTCTTTGGCTGGGTCACTGCCAACTATCTCCTGGAGAACTTCATCAAGGTGAGCTGAGGATAGTGACATCCAGTGGGATGGCTGTGGTGGCTGGGCAGCTCCTCATACGCTTATGCCTGCTCTTGTCCTCCTTGGCTCAGCGTGGATGGCTCGGAGAATGGATCCAGCCTCAGAAGAAGACCCTGGGGGCCATGGACTTTGGAGGTGCTTCCACACAGATCACCTTTGAAACCAGGGACACGATTGAAAACCCCAGAAATGAGGTGATGCTGAAACTGTATGGCCAGGCATACAAAGTGTACACACAGAGCTTCCTCTGCTATGGGAGGGACCAGGTCCTCAAGAGGCTGCTCTCCAAGTTCCTCCAGGTACAGTGTGTGCTTGATGTGGATGCTGGCTGTCATGACCCCACAGCTGCCCCCTCACCTTGGTGTTTACACTGTCCCTCAGCCCTGGACCAGCTGCACACCTTTACCAGCCAACTTGGGTTTTTCCCCCAACCCTTTCCTGTGTTCCCAGGGCTTTCTCCCACTGTCTCCACTAGATGATGCAGCTCTTGGCTAGAGCCAAGACACCGCAAGCCATTTTGAGACACTTTTGTCAACTACTCTGTGTCTGGCTGCTCAAGCTCTGGGGAAGCTGTGCTATGCACAGCTCATGCACCCCCTGTGTCCCTCCTCTGGCAGGCTGAGCGCTACCAAGAAACTGTCTCCCATTCCTGCTGGCCTATGGGCTACAACAAGAGCCTGTTGCTGAGCAGCATCTATGACAGCCCCTGCACGGAGAAGGAGAGACCAAGCCTTGCCCTCAACACCACCGTTACCTTGGTCGGCACTGGGAATGGGAACCTCTGCACTCTGCATGTCAGCAAGCTCTTTGACTTCACCAACTGCTCCTTCTCCCACTGCTCCTTTGATGGTGTTTTCCAGCCGAAGGTTTCAGGAAACTTCATTGTAAGTCCCCTAAGAGGAGGGTGGTGACTTGGCTGGGGGCCAGGCAGCTCCCCAGCATCACGTGGCAGCAAAATCAGACCTCCAGCTCTGCAACAGCAGTTGTTGGTGCCCACCACATTGGCCAGAGTGTCTGCTCATGATCAGAGTTTACTCCGAGCCTGTCTCACAGCTGCTCCTTTCCCTCCATCAGGCCTTCTCTGCCTTCTTCTACACTGTGGATTTCATACAGACTGTGATGGGAAGACCCGTGCACCTGCCCAGCGACCTGAAGGACGCTGCAGAGACCATCTGTGCCACCAGCTGGAGTGAGGTGGGCTCCCTGTGCATCATGGGAAGAAGGGGGCTGCTTCATGTGGGGTATCACCCAGGCTTTGAGAGAAGCCCTTGGAGGTCACGGGGTTTCCTGGCACCAGTGGAGTAGGGGGAAGGCAATTGATGGCTCCTACATGGGACTGGGAGAGGGCTCAGGTGGGTAGGGGTAGCCTTGGCCTCACAGATGTAACCACCCTGAGCTTCAGGCCACAGACACAAGCCTGGCCATTGCTGGCTTGACCTCTCTTCTCTTTCCCTCTGTGTGTCCCACCCAGCTGCTCCTGAAAGCCCCAAAGCTGGAGAAGAGGCTGCCAGATTACTGTGCCATCAGCACATTTGTGTATTTGCTCACCACCAAAGGCTACAGCTTCAACAACCACTCCTTCCCCAACATTGCCTTCCAGAAGAAGGTGGGTAGCACCAAAATCCATCCCCATCCCATGGCATCTCTTTGGAGTTAGGCCAAAGAACCCTGCAGAAGAGATGATTCCTCATGGAAAAAGAGCAAAGCAGAATAAAGGAATATCTCAGTGAACAGGGGCAGGATGGAACTCTCAGGTTTTTGAGGGATCTCCTAGGGGATGGAAACAAATGAGCTGAACTGGCTATTGGGGTGGTCATGGGATCACATCCTTCAGCCCTTCCTTGGCTCTCAAGACACCAGCCATCCCAAACAATGGTTTGCTGAGGCTTTTTGGGAAGTTACCTCAGGGCAGGAGGTACTTTTATCTGCACACGCTATGGGATTGTGCAAGGAGATCAAGACTGGCCTGAGCATACAAGGTTTTACTCCCAGGGGATGAGCCCAGTTCTGCACAAGATGGTCACTGCTCTGTCCCTGGGTTGGCTGGACCTGTGGGCAAGCAGAGGCTCAAGGGGGCTGCAGCTTCCCCCACACTCTTCTCCCTTGGGCTGACACTGAAGCTGTCCCAGAAGGGTCTGGAACACAAGTCTTATGAGGAGCAGCTGAAAGAGCTGGGGGAACTCAGCCTGGAGAAAAGGAAGCTCAAGACGGACCTTCTCACTCTCTATAACACCCTGACAGGAGGTTGTAGCCAGGAGAGGGTTGGTCTCTTCTCACAGGTTAATATGTCACAGGACAAGGAAATGGCCTCAAATTGTGCCAGGGGAAGTTTCAGTTATATTTCAGGAAAAATTGCTTCATGTAAAGTGTGGTCAGGCATTGGAACAGGCTGCCCACGGATGGGGTAGTTACCATCCCTGGAGGGATTTAGAACATGTGCGGATGTGGCACTTGGGGGACATGGTTTAGTGGTGGCCTTGGCAGTGCTGCTGTTACTGGTTAGACTCCATGATCTTAGTTGTCTTTTCCAACTTCAGTGATTCCATGATTCTGTGGTCTCCTGAGGCCCATGCAGCTGGGCTGGCTGGATGGTGACCATGCCCTGCTGTTTCCACAGGCAGGAGAAACCTCCATTGGCTGGGCCCTGGGCTACATGCTGAACCTCACCAACATGATCCCGGCAGAGAAGCCCTCCTCCCACAAGAGCATGCTGTATAATTACTGGGTCATCCTCATCCTGCTCTTCGTGGTCACCACCCTGACATCCCTGGTGACTGCTATCTGCCTGCTCCGGCACAGCAAGTCCAGCATAATCTGATGGCAGGGACAGGGTGGGCCGTATCTGCAGGACCAGCACCATCCTACCCGCTGGAGGCTCCATGCTCTGAATGCTTGGGATGTGGCAAGTGCTCAATGTCCTCCTCCAAAACCTGACACCATCCCAGAAGATTAGCTGTGTCCTTTCGCCTTCCCTTTGCCCTCTAGCTGCGGGAAAGGAAGAAGAGGATCACTGGCCCTGTGGGAGAAGGGCTTAAATGTTTCCCTGCACTACTCAGGGATGGACCCTGGAGCAGGCTTGGAAATGGGACATTCAGAGCTAGGGCATCTTTCTGCCACCAGAGCTGAGCTGAACTGAGCCAATGAGCCGAAGCAACAAGAGGATTAATTTACATGTGTATGTGTATGAATGGGGAACATTACTTACACTAGTCCTTATAGCCAACCGCCAACCTTGCTAGCCTGTCCCTGGAGCATCAGCCCTGCCTCCTGGGGAGCTCTGGGCATCACCTGAAGCTCACGTCTTTCTGTCTGATGCACAAACCCCAAATCCTGAAGGTAAGGTCTTTTCCTTGGCCATTGGCCTCAGCTTTGGGTAAGGACTTAGCAACAACCACATGTGGGAAGATGGCAGCTTACAGGTCCCACTTCAACAACCAGACATAACGCCTTCACTACCCCCATGGTTCCTATGCTAGACTTGTCTTTGCCACATTCAAAGACTCCTGCACACCCCGGTTCCTGCTGCTCTGTGGTACATGGCCACGCTGGCACAGAGCCAACAGGCTCCCACACTGTGGGGCTTTGCTCTGCACTGAGATTTGAGCCTGGCATCACCCCACACCAGGCAGCTAGGAGGATGCACCTTCTTTTCCAATTGAGTAAGAACAGGGATGTACAAACATGAAGAAGGTTTGGTTTTGCTTGATTTTTTAAAATAATCTGAAATAAACCTTTGTAACCACTACAATGGCTTAGTGGCTTGTGATCAGCAATAGGCATTCAGCCTGGCTTGCCCATGGGGGCAGAAGCCCTCAGCCACATCCACAGGCCAGGCTCTGCCCAAAGGTCTCAGCCCTTGCAGCCTGTCCAGTGCTGAGACACCATCACAGCTCTGTGGGCTCTACCAGCCTGGAGATGACCTCAAATAGGCCAAGGTAGGCTGGAAACCTGACACCAGACCCAGACCCACCTGGAGGTGGAGGAGCTCCAGCCAGCCAGTCACCAAGCTCAGGCTTCCCCAATGCTGGAGGAACAGTCACCCCAAGGCCAAAGCAGGCAGCTCAAGCTGTCCCTCACTGCCACAGCCCCCAGCAAAACAACCTGCCAGCAGCCTCCACTGCCAGGGCCGAGCTCTGGTGCTCAAGGGCACCAGCAAAGCAGCTCACATTTGCTGCTGCAGTCACTGGCAGCTCAGACACCAGGACACACATTGCAGTGCTCAGCAGCTGCATGGGACTGGTCCAAGCTCTCCAATCCTTTTGGAAGCCTTCCCCTGCCCTGCCCTTTCCACAAACACTAGAGAGGAATAGCTGCAGGGAGCTGCAGTTTCTCACTGCCCTCTTTGCTCCTGTTGGCAGTGCCAACTCTGCTCCGTGGGTTTGCTCGCTTCCCAACACCCTTCCCTGCTCCAGCTACTCCTGGAATACCATGCTTGACTTAACACACCTGTTCCCTGCAGCAATTTGCTTTCAGCTCTTCCACTGGCTGCTCCCCATCTCTCTGCACAGGGCAAACCTGATTCCAGTTCAGAGGATGCTGTGAACCTCCAAGCCCAGCTTCCCCCCCAAGCTCATCTCCTCAGCACAGGGACTCCCTCCTGTGGTGATGTTCAGGGCCTGTCTATGTATGTCATATGGTGAAGGCACTTCTGGTTCCTGAAGCTGAAACACTGCTCTAAGAACCTGGGCAGCTCCCAGAATTCAGGCTGAGTTTCCTCTTCTAAGAAATTCAGCTGCAGCTGAATCAGAGCTGGACGTCCATCAAGAGCAGACAATTGACCTAGTCAAGACTCGGAGTCTGACATGGAAAAACCCCACATGCCCCACTGTGTGCATGGGATTTGAGACAGTACCATTACCTTGTAGTTATGGATCCGGATGGGCAATCTGGGACTAGCCAGTGACAGGTGAGCACTGCAGAGAGGAGCTGTGGGCACATGGTCACCTCTGTTGCAGGGGAAGGGGACACCCCAGAGGCCACCCAGCTGTGGGACTCAGCTCTGGCCTGTTCAGGTAGGTATGAAAAGCCGTGCTGCTATGGTGGAAGGGACATGGGGACTGGCTGGGCTCAGGAAACAGCAACAGCTGTACCCTCAAACTTAGACCAGACCGGTCTGCACCTGCAGTCTCAGAGCAATCCAAGTACTGACTGTGACTGCCATCACCACAGAGGGACCAGAGCTCTCTGCTCCAACATGCACTGCAGAGGTTGCCTCAGGTTGACATTCACCACCTGCTCTGCCCTTCACCTCGTCCACAACAAGTGCATTCGGCTCTCAACTTTTATTGTACCCCAAGTGCAATGTGCAGAGGCCATGGGGCAGGCAGCAATCCCTGAGGTGCCTCCACCATGCTGTCTCTGGCAGGATCAAGTCCTCAGAGTTTTCCAGAAGGATCACCAAGCCCACCACCCTCACAGGCAGCATAGGCAGTGTCAGGTTGGGCAGACAGGAAGGGGTGAAGTGGGACATGGGCACGGCAGGCTATGCTCTGCTGGCTACTCCACCACGTCACCGTACCTGTTCCTCCTCACCAGTGTTGCAGCGCCGTCCCTTTCTTCTGCACTAGGGAGGTTTTCTGCAACAAGAAAGTACAAGTTCCCTGGACCTCCAACTACCCTGGTGGGTTTGCCAAACATGGGCAAAGAACCACAGAGCCTTGGTGAAGCACGTAAAGCCTCTTCAAGTTGGCCTAGCTTTGGAAGCTCAAGGTATGTATGGGAGAAATCAGCAAGCACTAATGAGAATTGTCCAGCAGTTGCTGTCTTGATGCCCCTCCAATTCCGTCCACCCTACTGGGCAGCAAATCCCTCCACACCTCAGTTGCTCTCTCCATCCCTTACCTTCTCCTTCCTCTTCCAGCAAATGAGCCATTTGTGCTGGCTTTTGTGAATACCCAAAGCAGGCAGGGCAGAAGGCAGCAGCAAGTGCACCCAGCCCACATCACCAGCCCTGCTCAGGAACCCACTGTGCCAGGTGCACAGAGGGACAGGGGAGACATGAAACTAGGTAAGGAGCTCCACCTGCCATGGGTGCTCCTGCTCCCACCCCTTGGCTGTAGAGTGCCAGTGTGGGACTTATATAATGAGATTTTGGCAATGACACGGTCACCAGCTAAATTATAAGACAGCAAAGTAATTATTGCAGCAGGGGAGAACCAGGCACAACAAGCTCAGGCAAAGCAGTAGGAAGATATGACTGTACCTGCGGGTTGAGACAATCCACCAGTCACGGCGAACTCTTGTGGGGACTTGCCTGTCTCCAGATAAATCCAGAAGTTGGAGCATTTCTGCGTCTCAGCTCTGGTTACCACGTAGCTTCCGAGGGACCCTGCAGCTGGGGCAGCCGAGGTACTCCTGGGAGTGCCAGCAGCACCTGCTGCCCCGAACCCTCCTGAGCCCTGGGGACCGGGGCACTGGGAGGTGGCTGGAGCCAGAGACGAGCCCCCATAACAGTGGCAAACACCACTCTGTACCGCTCGGGCTGGGTGCTTACCCGCAGCCAACAGTAGGCTCCACTGCAGGCTGTACGGCAGCTTCTGCCGCGCCATCTTCTGCACCGCGAAGGCGGCCCCGCTGCCTGCCGAGACCGAGGCCGGGGTTACCGGACACGGCCGGGACGGGATCCCCACTGCCCCCGCGGAGCGGCCAAGGACAGCCCGGGGGATGCCGGGGTGGCTGGACCGGCCCGTACCTGCCAAGAAGGTGCCGATGCCCTTCATGAAGGCGTGAGACTGGCAAGCCGCGTACTGCTGCAGCGCCTGCGGGGAGGCATCAGCGGAGGGCCGGAGGCCCACCCGGCCCCCTCAGTCCCGACCCCCCCGCACCCCCAGGCCCCCCAGCCCGTCCCCCGCGGGGCGCACCGGGTGCCTGGCGGCCACATCGTCCTCCACCCGCCGCACGCCCAGGTTCACCATGGCGAGGCTGCCGGGCCCGGCCCGGGGCAGGACCCGCCCCTGCCACCCACCCCTTCCGCCGCGGCCATGGCGGAACCGGCGGGGCCCTTTCATGTGCTCCGAACCGGGACAGGCCGGTTCCTCTGCTACTGCGGACCCGACGGCGCCGTCTAGTGAGAGCGGGGCGGGAGAAGGAGCAGGTGGGGGGCGGGCAGGGATCGAGCAGCCCTGGCCTGAGCTGCTTCCTCCTGCAGTGTGACCGACGCGATGGAGGTCTGGGCCGGGGAGCTCGGTGGCTGCCCGGCGTTCGGCTTTGTATGTACCGGGGGGAACAGGGGGAGGCGGGAGAGCCCGGGGCTGAGACCGGGGTGCCGGAGGGGCAGGGAGGGATCTGCACCCAGGCTAGGCCGTGTTGGACGCGCTCTCCTCCTCCTCTCCCTCTGCAGCGGTGCCCGCCGGAGCAGCACGGCGCGATGCTTAGGTGGGTGCCGGCGCCCTGGGACCTCCCTCGCTACGGGCACCCTCTCCCCCGGGCTCCCCCCACCCCAGGCCCACCTCGCCCGGAGCCCCTCTCTCTCCTGCTCCCCTTACCCTCGCTCCTCGCAGGGCCGCCCTGGATCACGGAGCCGCCGCGCTGAGCCTGGGCCCGGGTTCGGCCACGCTGCGGCTGCCGGAGGAGCCGCAGTGCCCGGCCCTGGCCCTCGCCCAGCTGCCCGCCGCCGAGGCGCGCAGCCAGCTGCAGGCGCTGCTCTTCGGCATGGCCGGCTGCATCGAGAGCCTGGAGAGGCGCCTGGAAGGTGCGTGGTGGGTTTAGATGAGGGGAGGGCTAGCAGCTCCCGCCACCTTCATGGGATCGTCACCCCCACCTAAAGTGCCCGAAGTGCCCCAGTTCAGCCGCAGCAGGAGAGGGCTTCAGCCCAGGTGGTTTCTTCTCACCGGTCCCAGTAGATCGGCGGAAGAATTGCTGCCCGTCACTTCCCTGTTGGGGCTAGGCCGGGAGGACACAGTGCTCTGTCACTGTGTGGAAACACAGCCCTTGTTCTCATGGCCAGCACCACACTAGCATCCTGAATGTCAGGGTCGCCTTATAGATATTTTTATCTGAGGGGTCTGGAAAGATTTTGGAGCAGCAGCAGTCTGGATGGAAGTGCTGAGAGGAGAATGGGGCTCAGTTTGGCTGTGGAGGGAGCTCACTGAGGGAGGCTTGAATTGCTGCATGCGGAATTAGGGGGCGTTGTCACAAGCTTTGGCTCTGGCTCCTGTCTCAGTAGCAGTGGAGACGTTAGCATCTTCCTGCAGCCCCGAGAAGAACGCTGCCTGGAGCCAGCAGCTCTTCCTGCCAGGTAGGCACTGCCAGGGGCACCTGCCCTGCTCCTGCAGTCTTTTGTCTTCTCCCTCCTGGAGGCTGCTGGTCCTGTATCCACGTGCTCTCCAGGACACTCTGAGTGCCCTCAGCTCTGGCTGCCACCTGTTGTCCTGGTGCTCTTCCAGGCAGAGCAGGGGCAGGGCTTAGTGTGGTGGCTCTCAGAGTGTCTGGGATGCTCAGGTCAAAGGCTGGGCATTGCCAGCCTCAGAAGGAGGGCAGGCTTTCCTTTGCTTCCAGACTGGAGGCTGTGTGGATCCATGGCTCCTTTTGGGAGAGGAGGCCAAGTCTGGCCCTTTCTTGCCTCTGTGGCTGCTGGTCCTGCCAGGCTGGGCTCCCGGAGGCTCCTCCCAGCCGTGGAGGGACCGGCAGGGCAGCCAGAGCTCCTGGGTAACCTGTAATCTGTGTCCTGCCTGTTCCTCACCGAGGCAGACCCCAGCCCCAGGAAGAGTAAGGCTTCTGGCTCAGCTTTGCCAGGCAAAAGGAAGGTACCGGGGGAGTCTCTCATTAACCCTGGTTTCAAAAGGTCAGTGCTGGGGCTGGATGCTGCTTGCTGGGCACCCTGTGGGCTCTGCTCCGAAGTTATGTGACAGCAGGGCTTGGGGCTTGTGACTGATGTTTCCTCCCTCTCCTTCCAGCAAGAAGGCACCATCTGGAGTGAATTTCGAGGACTCCTGATGAGTGCTGTCCTGTGCCCTGATGACAGCCCTATGGACCCCTGTGTCTGAGCGGGGAGGTGTCCCTGTTGTTCTGGACCTGCTGAGCTCCTCAACCCAGGGAGACAACAGAGGCAGCAGTACCTGGCAGCCAGCCCTCAGCTTTCCCCTTTGGGGGGAACAGATGGAGCAGAGGGGACACCAGCATGGTGGGTTTATCCCCTGCAGCTCTTCCCTGCTGGCAGGGACCAGCTCCTGACCTCACTTACCACGAACTGGTGGAGTGTGGATGGAGCTTTGATACCATGGAAAGGAAAGATCACCTGTGCTTTGCTTCTTGCCAGTAAAGGTGTTTTTAGCCAGCTGCTCTCTCTGAGTGCATCTGTCCATTCTGCCTCTCCCTTTTCAGGAAGCCTTGGGCCTGTTTCAGCTGAACCCAGATGTCTGAGCCTCAGAGAAGTTCCCTTCCCTGCCAGCTTTTTGCAAGTAGGCTGACAGGTGTGTGGTTAGGACTTTGTCAACCCCTCTGGAGAGCTGGGAGGATGGGCTCTGCCTTGCTGGGCACTGGCAGAGGATGAGGATGTCAGTACAAAGCCTTGTGAGGGAGAAGCTGCTGGGGTGGTCACTCCAGACTCACACTGGTCTTACTTGCAAAGCTTTTATTGATTTCCAGGAACTCTGAAGCTTAACTTGTGCTTTCCCTGCTTCACAACCCCCAAGTCTGTTGAGAGCTTCCTAATAGTGAGTTCTGGGGGGAACTGACCTGTGTCCATTACCTGTGCTATCCCCCTCCAGCTCCCTTCATAGGTCTCTATGGCTGTGCCAGGTCCTCTTACCTGGTGCAGGTGTGAGGGCACCCTGTGGTGCCTGCTGCCCAGGTGGGTGACACAGTCTGCCTGCCTGTGCAAGTGGCTGCAGGGCAGCTTGCTGTCCCCAACTCTGCCCCTGCCCTCAGCTGGGCACAGCTATGGCACCGATGGTGCCCATGGCCGTGCCCATTTGCCCTCATCCTGATGCTCGAGGGGCTACAGAGCTTGTCCTGGTTGTGAGGAAGGGTGGGTGGCGCAAGAGGGGCTGAGTGCGCTGCAGATTGCTGCCAGCACCTGTGTGCCAGTGGAGGGAATTTGGGTGCGAGTGGCAGAGCTTTCCTGAGCCCTGCAGGCAGGGGCAGGGTGGGCGCTGACCTCCTGCCGGACCCCTCAGGTACTTGGCACCCATCAGGGCACGTGCCCGGCTCACTGCGGTGCCCGGACCACGGAACGATAGGCCTGGATGATCTCCTGGCTATTGGGGCAGGTGTATTTGAACTCCTTGGTTTCGCTGGCACTGTTGAGGTACCGCCACACGCCCCGCAAGTCCTTGGGGATCCCAAAGCGGCGGTAGTGCTGGCACACAACCTGTGGGTACAAACGGGGGAGACTTGCCTGACACTGTGCCAAGGAGGCCTCTACCACCAGGGCAGGCACCAGCCGGGAAGAGTGGCAGGGAGCCAGGGACATTCATGGTACTGCACAGTGGAGGGCCAGCACTCGGGGTGCAGAGAGGAGTGGGATCTGTGGGAGGGCATGGTGCTGGGCAGGGCTCCCAGGGAGAGGAATGCTGGAGGGCACAGAACTGAGAGCAACTGGGAAAGGAGCAGGGGCTTGCTGTAGGTACCAAGAGGAAAGTGAGGGCATAGAGATGTCAGGGAAAGGAGAAGGGCATGGTGTTGGGATGCCCGTGGCTTACCTGAACAATGTTGAGCTTTGGCAGCAGGTTGCAGTCAGCCAGTGTGAGGTGGTCTCCATCAAGGAAATGGCGCTGGGAGACCCGGAGGTGGGGGTCCTGGGCCAGCTCGTGCTCCAGAGGGGCACTCAGGTACTCATCCAGCTTCAGCAAGGCCCGCAGCAGGCTCCGCTGCAGCGCTGCAGGGAGGGTGGCCAGGTCACAGTACAGCCCTGCTCTGCTGTGGCCTCCTGCCAGCCCAGCCCAGCCCAGGTGTCCAGGCAGCACCTGTCAGCCTCTTCCCACCTGGCTCAGGGTGGCACCTGCCTCTGCCCTCCCACAGAGGCCTGGCATAGCCCGTATAGAGAGGGCAGTGCCTGGACAGACCTGACTGTGGACTCAGTGGGGGGACTGGGAAAGCTCAGTGTGACCAGGCTAAGCTTTGGGCTGTGGTACCCGAGAGGTTGCATGGGGTGCTCCCCCACCCGGTCCTCACCCTCGTCCTGGGCAGGTACCGGGTTCTTGATGAAGGCAGAGAATTTGTGGAAAATGTCATTCCCAGCCAGGCTTGACTCCGGGTACTGTGGGACCAGACTGGGGCACCTGCGGAGATATGGGCACAGCTGAGGCAGGTACCAGAGGCTGACAGGCTCATGTACTGTCAGCCCCCTCATCCCTCAGCTTGTCCTGCCCTTCTCTAGGGGGCCCCTTCCTCCTCTCAAGGCAGCACCAGCCACTGACAGGGGGGGGCTCAGCTGGTCCTCCAGGAACTCCTCAATGGTGATGGTGTCGGTCTTGGGCTCGCCGTTGTAGAGGAGGACGGGCAGCTGGGCACCTGGAGCGAAGTCCTTCAGCACGTCCAGTGCCCTGTGGGAGACGGGTAAACCACTGATGGCTGGCACGTCCAGGGTTCTGCAGGGCACTATGTGTGTGTGTGTTCATACTGTGCACGCGTCCTGAGCAAAGGGAGTTCTGGTGGGCTGGTGCACAAGGTGGTGCCCTCGGGCCCCTCCTGCCACAGTGTGTGGCCAAGGAAATACCTGCCAACCTCCCCCAAGCACCAGTGGTCACCTGGGGAGGTACAAAAAGCTCCATGCATCCCATAATGCCCCACCCTTCACATCCCTTCCCAGAGTGTTGGGGACCTACCAACCTCCCACCCTACACATGATCCTGGCCCCAGGGCTGGCACCCCTTGGGAGAGGGCCACCACTCACCTCTTCACGTCCACAGTGGTGAGGGTGAAGGGCACCCCTTTGAGCAGCAGCACCATGAAGAGCCGCTGGCAGAAGGGGCAGTGCCCTACGCTCTCCCCGTCCTCGCTTGCCTGTGGGCACAGAAGGAGAGCTCAGCTGCCCTTTCGCCCTGGCATGGTCTCAGTGGGGTCTGTCCCAGGGGGTACAGGGTGAAGATGATAGGGCAAATGCCCCAGCCCAGCCTGGCAAGCTGTGCTGCTGTCCATGGCACCTGCCATGCATGGTAAGGCGCCAGCTCCTGGCCCCTGCCTGCTCGCTGAGCCTCAGTGCCACACCCCAGAGCAGCCACATGGCACAGCAAGTGCTGGCCCTGGCACCCTCTGGGGACAAGGACATCCAGGCTGCGACAGCCTCACAGTGTCAGCAGGACGAGGACTTGAGAGCAGGTGTGGCAGCAGGGGTGGCAGTAGCAGAGGACAGTCCAGCAGCAGAAATGTGCCAGCGGAAGGTAACAGAGATACCGGTGGCCCTGTCAACCCCAGCCACAATCCCATGTGAATTCTGCCCTGGCCTGCACAGCCAGACAGACTGCCCTAGCCAGGTGGTGGCAGGGAAGGGCCTGGCAGGTGCAGGCAGATGCTGTGGTGCTGGCCTGCTGGGCCCTGTTTTCAGGGGGAACCTGGTCCAACCTCCCCAGGTTTAGCACCCACAGCCCCTGTGCCTCCAGGGCAGGAAGCGGCAAGCAGCGTGCCCTGGAAAAGAGCCCAAGCTGCCTGCTGCCTGTTCTGCTGCCTATCCCCCCCACCTGCCTGCTGTCCCCTTCCTGCCCCACTGTCTGTTGTCAGCCCCACTGCCTACCCAGTGCCTGACCCGCTGCCCGCTATCTGCCCCCCTGCCTGCCCAGTGCCCACATCTGGGCGCTGCAGTGGACAGGGGCAGCCCAGCCACCCCACCACAGCACTGCCAGAGTTGGTTGCCAGAGCTACCAGCGGCCTGGGGCACTGACCTGAGGACCCCCCTCACCTTGATGAAGAGCTGGATTTGGGGTTTTTCGGCCATGCTGCGCGGCGGCTGCTGCTGTACTGCTGTACTCCGAGTGCCACAGCTGAAACCACGGCCCCTCCCAGCCCACATTCCTCCTCAGGGTGCACCCGCTCCCACCCACGCCTGGCCCCATGGCACAGGCAGGGCGCCCTGCTGTGGGGCCCTGCCACCGTGGCTGCTGCCAACCCCAGGCTGGTAATGCAGCTGGTGGCATTGCCAGCTGCTGCCACTCCTGCCTGTACCCCCAACCACCCCACAGTGCTTGAATGACGACAAGCACTAGGCACAGACCTGTGTTGTGCCCCAGCACACGCTGCCCAAAGCAGGATCCTGAACCCCCACCCTGGGCACAGCCACTCTCCTCCTCAGCCCAGGCCCTCCCAGGTACCCAGCCCTGCCATTCCCCCCATGCCCAACTACACAGCCTCAATGGATTCAGTTATTATTTTTTATTTAAAACGGTCATTATTTTCACATTTCATCTTCTTTTTGTTTGGTAGCAATATACAGGCAGCTCCAAGATGTCCCCACCCCCAGGGGCCCCACGCCCGCGGCTGAGCATGGCACTGGCGCCATGCCCGCGGCTGGTGGCCAAGGACGTGGAGGGGGAGGCAAGGCTGGAAGCGGGGCCAAACTCAATCAAGTGAACAGTGTTAAGGCAGCAGCCACCCCTGCCCTGGGGTGCTACCTTCCTGCTCCACCCTTGGACTGACTAGCACAGCGACTGTGCCTGGGCAGGTCAGCCACTGTGGCCACCCAGGCTGTGTGGGCACCTCCACCGACCCTCAGAAGCCATGCAAATGATGGCATGGTGGCAGGGGGAAGACTGGGTGGACAGGGAAGACACTGTGACTGGGTGCCAGTGCTCTTCTGGAACCTGGAACAAGAGCGTAGTGTGGCAGGTATGGGGCAAGGATAAAGCCCAGAGCATAACAGCACTGCCCACTCTGGGGTGCTCCAGGGTGCCACCAAGGTGACAGCTGGGGACTCAGAGATGACACTATCCCCTCTCCCTGATGGCAAACGGCAAACTTTGAGCTGGCTTGTCCCCCAGCATCCCCTGGGGAAGGCAGAGTGTGGCAAGCATAGGAGCAGGGGCACATTGATGGGGGCTGCACCCCTGTGCCCTCCAACCCATCCTAGATCCAGCCAGTTTCCCATATGCCATTTAAAAAAATGGTCTGAAAAATCTGAAAATAGAGCTTCTTCTCCCAGTTTTCCCCCTATCGAAAATACTGTATATTGTATCACAATCCATAGCAGGTGGTATATGGGCCTGATAGGACCAGGGGGCATGGGGACAGTTGAGGTCAGGCCCTGCTCCTGTGCCCAAGGGGGGCCAGAGCCAGTCTCTCTCCACCTCCCATAGCAACCAGCTGAGGTGCCTGGTGCTCCTCAGGGCCTCCAGCCAAGCCTGTGCCAGGAAGGCAGAAAGGGCATCGGAGCACAGGGCAGACAGACCATGGCTGCTCCCCAGGAAGGTGCAGAGCCACCCTGGGGGGTTGCCAAAGACTGTGGCACCCGGCGGGGGGGGGCAGGTCAGCATCACACGCCCACCTCTGGGCACAGCTGCAACTTGTTGAGAGCTGCAGGCGCCAGCCATGGTCCCTGTGGGTGACAAGGCAGCAGGACCCTCTGCAAAAAGGAGGAGCACTGCTGACTAAGGGGGTGCCCACTGCTGGCCAGTGACACTGCCAGTCCCACTACTGCAGTCCATCCTTCCCTCCCCACCACCCCAGGCACCACTGCCAGGCTGCTGGCACCCACCGCGACTGTCCTGACCTCGTACCTTAAGGCCACTCCACCACCAGCTTCCAAAGCCAAGCTGGGGTGCTGCAACCCCTCTCCCAGTACCACCAGTGACCCAACAATAAGAACCTAGTGCAGCTGGTTCCCGTACAGGGCTGGACACTGAGGAACAAGTGTCAGGACAAAAGTGAAGTGGAAAGGGACACAGCAGAAAGGTGGCAGGGCTGCAGCAATGCCCTGTGATAGGGGAAGCAAGTGGTGAGGGCAGGCAGGAGGCAGGATCAGAGACTTGAGGGTGGGTGACATGACTAGGGGCAGAGGGGAGAAACAGCTGGTGCCAGCATGTGAAATACCCTGTGAAATACCCCTCTACGCTGCCACATGCCTCTGCAACAGCACTGCTGCCTGGGGACGAAGCCAGTGCCCAAGGCCAGGCAGGGCCAGGGCGAACAGACCCCAGGGTGGGCAGGATGTACCAGTGAGGCCAAGACTCCCAGTGACATCCCGCTGGTGACAGAAATCAGTTATGGGTGAAGGACCAGAGCACCTGCCCAGTGGTGCCCAGGGCAGCATCAGCCAGGGGGATGTGGATGCAGCCATCCTTCTTCTAGCTCCATGGGGCCAGGCCTGGGGAGGTACCTACAGCCAAAGGTCCCCAGAGTGAGTGCAACAGGAGTGTCCAAAGGCACTGCTCACAGGCCTGTGTGTCCGCCCCAAAGTGAGTGGGGCTGGCAGTGCTGGCAGCAAGCCATGTCCTTTCCTTCAGAGTCTCCATCCATGGCATGTTGAGGACTATGCCCCCAGCACCATGTGGTGATGCTGCTCCAGAGCTGAAGGGGGAAATAGCCACCCCAGTGGTGGCTTCCAAGGTCCATCCAGGCATTGCCGTACCCACTGTGTCCTCCCTGGCATGTGGCTCCAGCTGTGGCAACTCCACTCCACGGGGCAAAGGGAGGGGAGAGGCCAAAAGGGTTTGGTGGCTTGACAACACAGCTGTCCCTGGGGTCTCAGCACAGCGTGTCCGTGTTGAAGGAGAGCTGAGCCTGGGCAGGGAGACAGGCAGGGCTCAGGGGCTGCCCACTTAGCCAGCATACCCAGGGCATCAGAGTCTGGCACAGGCAGCAGAGCAGGGAGCCCCCACCCCTCCCAGGCCCAGCCACTCCATTTTGTCACCTCTGTGGTGTCACAGCACTGAGTCCCAGGGCCTGTGATACAGACACAGGTGGGACCAGGAACACCCAGATCTGGGGACAACCTCTCACCCTCTCCTCCTCAAAGCTGATGAGGCCTTCGTCATCAGTCTCCAGGTCCTCCTGCTCCTCCACCACGAGGGCCCGCAGCTCAGTGGGGGCGGGGCGGGGGCGCAGCAGGCTCAGCACACGCTCCAGGGGTGACTGCAGGACACAGCTGGGGCTGGTCTCCTGCTGCTCCAGGTTGTCACTTTGCTTCTTGGCAAAATTCACAAACACCTGAGGAGAAAGGGGCAGGAGACTCAGGTATTTGCAAGCACCTCCATCCCACGCTTGCCAGGTCAGGACCCAGGGCATCCTGCTGTGTGGTGGCCGTCACCATACTCCCCATCTAGCTCCAACCCCTGCCCCAAAGGCAAATCCTGCCTGGCATGTTGGCACTCCCTGGGGAGAAGCATCCAGCTGCCCATGCTGTCCCCAGTCTTACATTGTCCAGTGTGGTTTGGCTGACAGAGTAGTCTTCAATGCCCAGCACATCTACCACCTGCTCCATCTTGCTGAAGACCTGTGCCAGTGAGATCTGGTCTGACTTCAGCTGGTACTGGGCCTTGGTGTGATGACGCTCCTGGGAGGTGATCACAGAGGGGACACTGAGCCCTCACTCCCTGACTCCCTCCCATCACCTGATGGAGGATGAAGGCTGCTTCTGCCCTGAAGTGGGGGCTGGCAGGGCACAGCGTGGCCACCGTGGGCAGCTCACCTTGAGGACAGCCTCAGGGAAGTTACGGTTGAAGAACCTCACCACCTCCTTGACATTGAGGCTGGACTTGGTGCGCACTGTGATCATGTAGCCATCACCAAACCTGCACAGGAACAAGGCACCGAATGAGGACCTGTCCTCTCATCTGCTCCCCCATGACCCTATGGAAGGGTACCATGCTCTCAGGCAGCCACTACTGGACACCAGGTCAGCGGCAGGGCACTTCAGTGACGCTATTCCTGCCCACCTCTAAAGCAGCACCCACACAGAGGGCTGGTATCTTGTCACAGATGCCACACTGTCACCCAACGATGGGGATCCAGCCCTCTCCTGCCCAGTGGAACACACAGGCTGCTGGGCCCCATGCAGGCATTCTGAGCTCTTGCCAGGCTCTTACCTGTTCTTCAGGTGCTGAATGCTGCCAAGACACTTGAGCCGCCCGTTCACCATGATGGCCAGGCGGGTGCAGAGGGCCTCGCACTCCTCCATGCTGGGGTGACAAGGGAGGGTTCAGAGGAGGGCATTGGAGAACAGTGCCAGGGCTGTGGTGGGGGTAGGTGGAGAGCTGGGCCTCCCAGGCCATCACCCAAGTGCAGTGGCCCCACCACCAGGGATGAGAGAAGGCAACAGAGGGTGTGTCCCAGGCTCCCCTTGCTCCTCATGCCAGGGACTGGGGAGCCAAATGCTGGGGAGCCCTCTCCCTCCCACACAGCACCCCAGGTGCTTGGAGGCATCATGAGCACAAAACCCCTCTGGACCTGTGAGACGTGAGCACCACGGAGCGACCCGTTTTGATGACATCCAGGATGAGGTTCCAGAGGAAGCGCCGTGCCTTGGGGTCCATCCCTGTGGTTGGTTCATCCTGGGGGATAGGCAGCACCCTCAGACATGCGAGCCTTGGGACGGACCCTGCCACTCCCTTCCTGTCCTGAGTCCAGCTCAGGCCACCATCCCACACTCCAGGAGATGCATGGTGTGTAGTGAAGAAAGGGGTTGGGCACCTCCCACCTGGAGTAATTTTTCTACCCTCAGAGCGCACCAAGAAGATGAAGGCTGGGTATCCAATGAGCGCAATGGCTGTGGATAGCTTCCTCTTGTTGCCCCCACTGTAGGTGCTGGCAGGCTTGTCTGCATACTTGGTCAACTCCAGCTTCTTCAGTGCCCATTTGACCACCTGCAAGGCACGGGGGACTGCTGTCATCCTGCCAAGGCCACAGGGCTGGCAGAACAGGCAGGGGTTGGGCTCCCTGGCACATCAGCTGCTGAGGGGACTACTAGCCAAGTGCCAATCAGGGAAGCCCCACGGCAGCCCCTGGCACAGCCATGAGCACTGGTGGGGACCTGCAAGTGCATGTGCCTGGCCCTGGCAGCCCACGTGGGCACACTGCTAGGGTGGCACTGCCACGAGAGCAGCAGCATTGGCTCAGGCTGCCACTGCTGTCCAGTGAGATGCCATCCCTGCGGCACAGCACCAGCCCTCGGATGCTGCCAACTGCTTGCCCAGAGCCCTACCCGCTCCTCATCCTTCCAGGGGATGCCACGCAGGCGGGTGTAGAGCTCCAGGTGCTCCTGGGCTGTCAGCTCATCAAAGAGCGCGTCGAACTGGGGGCAGTAGCCCAAGCTCTGCTGGACCTGCAGGAGCTCCTTCAGGATGCTGTGGGAGAGGATTGAGCGTTTGTGGGAAGAAAGAATTCTTGTGAGGACTGCTGCTGAGCCCCCTTTCACATGCCTTTACACTGGAGCATCTTCCCCCAAGTAAAACCCCACTGGGCAGCCTCAGCACAGGGCCACTGTCTCTTGACCCACATCCCAGGCAGATGATCACCCAGGAGGACACAAAGTTGCCGAGTCCCACTGGGACACACAAGCTCACTCACGCTGCTTTACCCTGGAAGCTTTCCAAGCAGACCTCATCCCATCCCCAGGAAAGCAGGCAGCCCCCAGGCCCACTTTACCTGTGTCCGTTAATGAAGGCCTCTCCACCTGTGGTGCTCTCATCCCCTGTCAGCATCTTGAATGTTGTGGTCTTGCCTGCACCGTTGACACCCAGCAACCCAAAGCACTCCCCAGGGCGCACACCCACACACAGCCGGTCCACAGCCAGGATGCGCCCAATCTTGCGGGACTTGTACACCTGGCAGGGAAGGGGATGGGGACTCAGCACGCCAGAAGCCATCTGGACCCATTGCCCCACCCACATCCCTGGGCTGGGCTGGTCCCTGGAGTCTCCTTGCAGCCTGATGCAGCCCCCACCTTTGTGAGGTTCTCAATCTTTAGCATGTCATTGTCGGCGTCACCACGCAGGACCCGGTGCCTCTCATTGGCCACATCAATGTCATCCTCAATGGGTTTGGTGGAGACGGGCAGGCGCCTGTGGGAGGGAGCAGAGGCAGGGGGGAACGTGGGACCAGGAGCTGCACCCCTGACAGGACCAGGCAGCTCCCACTCAACACTGCCAGAAAGGCAGCCTGAAGCTCAAGGGTCCCAACGGCAAATCTTTACCCCAACATCCCTGCCCTGTGCCACACTCACTGGGGCTTCCGGAAGAAATTGTACTGGCACATGATGGTGATGAAGAAGCCAACAAAGCCTTCAATTGTCATGGCAACAAGCCCCCGTGTCACGATGTCCCATTCGAAGGGTGATTTCATTTTATCAAACTGCCCTGAATAGGAGGAAGAGCATAGAGCAGCTGGGGACACCTTCCCATGGAGACAGCTTGGTTGTCCCTCCTGCGTTGACCTATGACAATGACACCGCTTCCATGCTCACCCACCACAGCTGCCTGGGCTGATCATAACACAATGCCCTCTCAGAGCATGGGTGCTGTGAAAATCATCTGGCAAATTTTCAACCTCATTGGGATGAATCAACCCAGCTGAGAGTGGAATCAGAGGGATTTGTCAAACCCTGACCCAAAACTGTCCCTCACAATGCCAGCAGCACCCGGATTATGTACAGAAGCTGCTCAAAAAACAGAGAGCAGGGAAGCTTCTGAGGCCAGGATGAAGCTGTAAGTGGCAAAAGGCTTATGTTGGTTGGGCAGTGCAGACCCAAAGAAACCCTGTCTATAAGGAGAACCCCTGCAGCCTCTATCCCTCCTGTCACAGCACAGACCCACCATGGCCCACCACAGCTACACTATGCTGCCAATGAGATCCACCACAGCCTTGCCATGGCCCACCACAGGCAGTGTGCAGCAGCAGCAGAACTACACACCTCTGTCAGGGCTCACACTGTCTTCTCCCCATGGGGCTGCTATTTGGGATGGCCCAAGGAACCACTTTCAGAAATGCTGGCACCATGCCACAGCTGAGCCTCAGCTGTGTCTTCTTCTGTGCCCCATCTAATCCACCCCCTTGGCTTTTTGCTCCAGGTTGCTCTGGGCCTTGGGACACCCCCATGGGGCAGGCAGAGGGGATGTGCCGGCATCAGGGTCCCCTCCAGCTCCACATGCCCTGGCACAAGGGAAGGAGAGAATAAGAGGCCATACCAATCTTGGCATAGTACTCATTGATGTATTCATTGTAGGCCATCTCCATCAGGCCATGGCCCAGGTTGTAGTTAGGGAACACGAGGAAGCAGCTCTTCAGGTAGCTGTTCACCAACTTCAGGTCCTGTGGGGACAGCAGAGAGAACACAACCATCCACCAACCCCAAGTGAGTGGTAGGAGCAGGAACCCCAAGATCCAGCCCAGTCAGGTCTCATGGCTGATCCTGCTGGAAACTGAAACCTCCTGAGGTCCCTCCTGGCCTGAGCTGCCACACAAACAGAATGGCAGCATCTCCCTTCCTGGTGGCAGAGCTGTGAATGCCGTACCTTGTCATGCTCAAAGAGCTGCAGCAGAAACGTGGCGACAGTGGCTGTGATGCCAATGAAGAGATTGATGACAATGAGGAAGACATAAGCCGAGCTGGGCACCTCAAACCAGAAGGAGGCTGGGTACATGATAGGGGTGATGGACCAGCTGGGGAGGTGAGAAGAAGCAGCACACGTCAGTATGGCAGCAGAGGGGCCCCCAGCCTTGGCACTGCCCATCTCCATCCTGCTGTTCCCAGGCTCTCCCATGCCAGCCCTCACAGCCACTGCACTCCAACCAGCTATGGGGGCTGCAGAATATCACAGAATGGTTTGGATTGGAAAGGACCTTTCAAGGACATCTAATCCAGTCCCTGGCCATGGGCAGGGACACCTTCCACTAGTGCTCCAAGCTGTCCAACCTGGCCTTGAACATTTCCATGAATGGGGCAGCCATTGGACTTCTCTGGGCAATCTGTGCCAAGGCCTCACTGATCCCATCATTAAAAATTTCTTCTTAATATCTGGTCTAAATGGCTGTCTTTTAGTTTAAAACCACCACCCCATAAGACTCTGGAGGCATCCCTGGTGCCTCCTGACTACCGCCCTCTGAGCAACATACCCATAGAGCAGGAAGAGGGACAGGACAGCAGGGAAGTTGGTGGGAGAGGTATATGCTGGGAGGTCAAACACGAACAGGATGATGATGCAGCACGTGGCTGGCACCAGGTAGTTTAGCTGGAGAAGACAGAAACATCTGTGACTGCCCACTCCCTGGCACAGCCCCGGAGGCCAGGCCAGTGGGGCCACGTGTCCCACTTACCATGTCCCACATGTAGTTGGCCAACCAGTAGATGACAGGGTCACAGCCACTCACAAACTGCAGGTGTTTGGCCTTGGTGGCCTTTTCGGCCACCAGGAATACCACAAAGCTGGCTGGGACGAAGGACATGGCCACAATAATGAAGATGGCAATCACCACATCTGTGCCTTGCAGGCTGGATGGGGAGCAAGGAGAATATGGACTCCATTACCCTCAGTTGCCTGGGAAGGGCCACCCACCCTGGTGTGGGACAGTCACTGTGCACAGATCAGGGCATGGCACATGGATTCCCACATCACAGCCACCCTGTCTCTCCCCACCATGCAGCCTGTGAAGCAGAAGCCTCCGTCTTCCCATGCAACCACCAGTAAAAAGCCCCCTACCTCCCATGGGACAGCCACCCTCCCTCAGACCCTCTCCTTGGACCTACAGGTAATCCAGGGACAGGCTGGCACTCGTTTTGTTCATGGGGTGATTTGTGACTGTGATGCCTGCAACGACCAAGAAGAAACATGGAAGCATGAAAACTGGCTTGGGACACAGAGCCTTGTCCCACATCTGCCTGGTCCTGGCTCTGAGCAGGATGGGCTTCCAACCTGAAGCTCAATAGGAGCTGGGCTCTCTGAAGCAACTCAGCACCTCAGTGCCAAGCCCTTCCCTCACTGGAGAGCACCCCTAGACATGTCACAAGTCCAGGCACTTCCAGGCAGCACTTTGGGACAGTCCAGCCCAGGCCTGGCAAAGAGCTCGCCCCAGCTCTCATATCTCAGAGCTGAGGTGTGTGAACCCCTGTTCCAGCTGGACACTAGCCTGCTTGGCCCAAGGTGGACACTGCACTTTGGAGCCTGGTTGGACTATACCCTAATGCTGTTCCTGACATGCTCCTGCCCTCAAGCACCTGCAGATCCTCACCATAGGCAGCAGGGTTGCCCTTGCTCTTGGGCAGGTTGGCTCTCAGGATGGCGTTGTTGAGGGCATTGAGGTAAGTGGGCATGCTGTGGTAGCCCTTGTTGTTGTAGAAGACCTGGAGGAGGAGAGAAGAACAGTGGGACATGGCAAGAGAGCTGGGCCCAAACATGTACTGGGAGAGAAGGATACGATGGGATGGACAGCCACCCACGGGGCAAGCATCCTGTGCTCCAGGCTGTAGGGAGAACAGGCCATTGCTGACTGTGCTGGGCCACAGCTGCCGACCATTCCCCTGTGGCCGGAGCCTCCTGAAGCACTTGGGGAGATGCAGAAGAGCAGTCCCAGGGGTTCCTGCTGCCCCCTTTCCTCCCCACCTATCTGCCCTGCCCTGAGGTGCAGTGCTGTCCCACCTGGGCTGTTCTCCGCACAGCAATCTTGCGCACTGTGGCCGGAGCCCTGGCTCCGAAGGAGGCCGGGATGGATTTCTGGACGTTTCCAAATGTGAGTGCCCCATACCTGTGGGACAAGGCACTGCTGAGGAAGCTGCAACTGGCTGCCCCCCACCTCCAGGGGTGGAACCATGCTTGAGCATGTTGCTGAATCCAGCCAGCACCCTGGGGCAGGTGTCCCCAGACCCCTGGTTCTCATCCCTGCTCTGTGGTGTAGGACAGACCCTCCCGGCCTCCCCTCTTGCCTGTGCAGCCGGAAGCGGTCCGAGGTGTAGAGGAGATACTCAGAGACGTTGCGCCCTGTGATGTCTGTCAGGATGTCCCCTGTCACCACCTTCATCTGTGGGGGATGGCCCCCCACGCCACTAGGGCAGGAGAAGCCAGTCCCCTGCATGGAGCATGTGCACTTGATGGGCTCATGGATGATGTGGGGCAGGGCAGGGGCTGAGGTCACGGTCCCTGAGGAGCAGAAGGGGGGGCTCACAGCCAGGCTCCTGCCTGCCCCAGCTGCTGGGGACAGCATGAGGGTGGGGTGGTTGGGCAGGCAGGGTCCTGGTGACCAAGAGATGAATGTACAAAAAGCTTTGGGGGGACACAGATTCAGAGATGGGCCATGAGGCAAGGGTGGAGAAAGAAAGGGCTGGGGACCACACTCAGCAAAGCTGCCACAAGGCTGGCCATGGGGCTTTGCGACAGCGTCACCATCCAAGGGGCTCTACTGGCATGGCTGGGGCTCAATGGGGACAGCGTTCCAGGGTCAAAGCCACAAGATCTGCCCAACAGAGCTCTGCTGTGTGGCCAGGACAGACTAACAGGTACTCCCAGAGGTCCCTGGAGCCACTTCTGTGAGGAGAGGCATTGTCTCCCCGCTGGAGACAAATCCCAGACACAAGAGCACCCAGCATAGGTAATACCTTTAAGAGCGGAGAAAGTTGTGGAGTTCCAGGCATGGAGCAGGTCCTCATCCACTGACATGGGGTAGTCAGAGGGAGCCGGGGATGGAGGTGGTGGCACAAAGTTGGAAAGTGGAAGGCCCTGGGTGAAGGAGTCGATGCACATGGCATCGAAGTACTTGGCTGCCAGCATTTTAGACTCATTGCTATTGAGGTTGAGGGTCTGCATGGGTTGGTCCAGCGTGTTGTTAAAGGGTGTCTTGAGCACGCAGGTGGCCCCCACACCAGAAGGAAGATGGAAAGTGTTCACCAGCTGCTGAGGGCTGGCATCAGGAGACAGCCTAATGCTGCAGAAGCAAGGAGTAGGAAACAGATCTCAGCACCACGGCTATCTTCTTCTGGGACCTCCCTGAGGCCTTGGCACTGATCATGGGCACACACAGCCTATGCCTCACATGACTGAGCTGCTAATCACAGTGTCAGGGCTCACACATCTCCCAGAGACACGCTGTCCAGGACAGAGATTGTCTTCTATCAGGGGACATGGCACCAGCCAGACTCTGCTCCAGGCCTGAGCCAGCCCTGGCACTAGGCCTTCTGTGGGCTGCCCTCCCCATTTGCCCCCCTTACAGTCCCATGGAGGGGCCTTGGGCACAGGGTGCTGGTCACCAGCAGTGCAGCTCTCACCGGTACTCACGCCGCTCCTCATTGGCGTAAGGAATGAAGTTACCCTTGGGCTGAGTGTAGTTGTGATATTGGGATGGCGAGAGGATGAGGGGAGGCAGGTCACCTGTGGGGACAAGGACAGGAACCTGCTCGTACCCACAGCAGCACTGCACACAGGGAGACTGTCCTGGCCTTGTCCTCCTGCAGCCAGTGGCCACACTGGAAGAGGCAGAACAGGTCGCCCAGCATGCAGGTAGGTAGGTGGCTTGCATGCACCTATTTCGGGCACAGAGAGCGCCACAGTCATGGCCACGCAGACGAAAAAGGCGGGCAGCAGGATCTGCGAGAAGAGGGCCTTGGTGTTGCGCTTGGCACAGTGGAAGCGTTTGACGATCAGCCCATGGAACTGGCGCAGCTTCAGCCACGAGCCTTCCAGCTTGAAGCTTCCCCGACCTGCCAGGTCACGATCCTCTGCTTCCACCTCTGCTTCTTGCTCTGGGACAGAGGGGGACATCAGCCCTCTGGCACAGTTACTCCCACACCTGCCTGGGCTCCCAGGAAGCTGAGCCAGATACCCAGCCCAGCTCAACCGCCCCAAGGGTAAGAGCAGCACCCAACCCCAAGTCTGCCACCAAGCCACAGCAGCAGTGCAGTCAGGAGCATGGTATCTGGCTGGCAGGTTCCTCTTGGCCCCAAAAGGAAAATTTAGACAATAGTTTTAAAAAAAACAACCTAATTTGGTGCTTTTTTCTAGGACTCCTCCGTTTTCCCATCAGCTCTGCCAGCTGGTGGGGGGTCAGCACACACAGGAACAAGGGACAAGACACAGGTGGGAGTCCCAGTGAGACATTGGGAGCTCTGTCCCAGCACTATCCCACCTCTGCCTCCCACAGCCCTGGTGGAAGGAAGAGGTGGCACATCCCTAAATTAGTCACATGAGTTGTGAGATAACCCAGAACAGGATCTCTGACTACAGCAATAACTTCGAGGCACCTGATTGCACCCTCTCTATCCAGCAATCCCACCATCCACGCGGGGAGAGCCTTGCAGCTGGGGCAGGGTATGACTGGTGAAGCCATCACCTGGAAGGTGATTCTGTGCCCAAGGACCAAGAGGAGAAACCCAACTGGTGACAGGTGGGAAGAGGCCATGTTAGTGGGGCAAGTCTGCAAGGTGGCACTGGAGACCCACAGGAGGCAGAGGCAGAGCCAACACTGGCTGCGCTCACTGGCTTCACGCCTTGGCATAAGACCGTCATGGCACACCCTACCAGCATGGGGTGCAAACTCATGGAAAGAGCCTGTTCCCAGCCCTCCCACCCAGGCTGTGGCTCTCTGGTTGCTGTGTTGCTGGATGCCCCATCAGCCCCCTCCCCGTGGGCTCTTGTCCCAGCAGTCACAGCCACCCATCTCAGTCACAACCAGATACCCTGAGGGACCGGGTCAGCTTTGCCCACCCGGGGCGAACCCTCCGCATCCCAGCTAAGTGCCACCCCCGGCCCCTGCCACTGGCCAGGCACCAGCAGCACCAACCTTGCAGACTGATGTTATCGGGGTCCTGCCGGTTATCGAACAGGGGCACGTAATCCCCAAAGAATTCAGAATAAGCCCCACCTTCATCGCCACGCACGGAGCCCACCGAGGACGCTGAGCGCAGGGATGCTTGCGACTGCGCCAGCTTGGAGCAGGTCACCAGGTTGCTGAGCTCCACCTCAGGTTTCTCTGGCATGGGTGCTTCGGCCAGGGACTCCCCATTGGCTTCAGACTTTGGGCCCAGCTCAGAGGCAGGTGGTTGCAGGGCATCCTTGGAGTCCTTCATGTCTGGAAGAAAAAATGTGGGTTGCCACCAGCCACGCTACTCTACGCTGCAGCACAGCACCGACTGGGGATGGATTGTACCACAGAATCGCAGATTGGTTTGGGTTGGAAGGGACCCCATCTCATTCCAGCCCCTTGCCAAGTGCAGGGAGACCTGTCACTAGACCAAGTTGCTCCAAGCCCCATCCAACCTGGCCTTGAACACTTCCAGGGATGGTGCACCCATAGCTCCTCTGCATGACCTGTGCCAGGGCCTCACCACCCTCACAGGGGAGAATTTCCTTCTAACATCTAATCTAAACTTCTCTTTTAGTTTAAAACCATTCCCCCCTTGTTTTAACACTATCTGTCCATTTAAAATCCCTCTCTGATTTTTTCAAGCCCCCTTTAGGCACTAGAAGGTGCCATAAGGTCTCCCTGGAGCCTTCTCTTCTCCTGGTCAACACCTGCAGCTCTTCCAGCCTGGCTCCATGGCAGAGGTGTGCCAGCCCTCAGAGCATCTCCAGTATCCATGTTGTCCTCTGGAGACCTGTGCTGAGGACACCAGAGCTAGCCACTAGTCCAGGTGAGAGTAAAGCCAGAGTGGAGCAGAGGCTGGCTGCCTTTGGCCAAGATAGGCTCTGCTGGAAATCTCTCCTCCACCTGGGACAGGAGATTCCTGCAGCCACCAAGCCCAGCAAGATCACAGAGCCCCTCACTAGCCCCGCAGTACCTTGGGCCCCCCCAAACACCCGTACCCACGTCACTGTTCTCCAGAGACTGATCCTCCTCAGACACCTTCAGGAAGACCTCCTCCAGCGTGGTGTCCATCAACCCAAAACTGGTGAGGTCTAGCTCTTCCAGGCTCTGCTCCAAGTGCTGTGGGAGCAAAGTGCTGTGTGAGGAGGGCAGATGTCCACAGTGCCACAGCCCTGTGCCTGCCGACTCTGCCAGCCCCTGCACGTACCTGGAAGAGCCTCTCAAAGCAGCCCTTCTTGACAGCCTCACTGGGCAGGATGTAGGAGAGCTCTGTGTTGGTGTCTGAGATGAGGAGGCAGGAGGCCACATACTTCTTGATGAACTGGGAGACACGAGGCTCAGAGCAGGGGCTGACAGAGGAGTGGCTCAGGGGGCTGTGGCCTGCCTCTGAAGCAGAAAGACAGTACCCATCAGTCAGCTCACACCTGGCCTCCCTCTAAGACCCCCCACATCTCCCCTACTCCCCAGTGCCATAGGACCTTCCCTGTCACCCTGACTGGCCTGGGGACGGTCTTCTGCAATGTGGCCCACACTGGACATCTCAACGCACAGGGCAACCCACAGGCTCAACAGAACCAGCACCTGGAGAAAAATGCCACTGCTGTGTAAGGTCTGGCCAAGGACTCAGTTGGGAAAAACTAAGGCTGAGCAATGGGGCCTCCTACACCCCTGCCCCATCCCTTCTGCCCTCCATGTGGCCTAAGGAGACTCAGGATGGGAGCACTTGGGTGTTGACCTCTCCTTTCCTAGGCTGAAGAAGGCGGGTGCCATCTACTCCTTTAACAAAGGGTCCCACTGCTCCCCAGACCTGTGCCATTCCTGGTGTCCGACTGCTTCTTCACCACTGTCAACTTGTAGCCATCACCATAGGTGCTCTTGAGGAACAATGGAGAACCACAGCACTTGAGCTTGCCATGGGAGATGATGGCAATGCGGTCCCCCAGCAGGTCAGCCTCATCCATGTGGTGTGTGGAGAGCAATATGGTCCTCCCTGACGGCAGCACAAAGCCTCAGCACAGGGGCCATGGCTGCCACAGAGGAGCATGCTAGGCTCTGCCCAGCTCTGCTCACCTGGCTTGTACTTGAGGATGAGGTCCCAGATGGCCCGTCGGGCATATGGGTCCACACCAGCTGTGGGCTCATCCAAGATAACAGCTCGCGACCCACCCACAAAGGCAATGGCCACTGACAGCTTCCTCTTCATGCCACCCGAGAGAGTCTGCACCTGGCAGTGCCGTTTATTGGAAAGTTCCAGGTCCTCAATCATCCTGGGGAGAGGGCAGAAGCACCAGGAATGCTGTGGGGGCTGTGCTGGTGCCCAGTGCCTGTGGGGGGTATGTGCTCTTCCCCACATGGTATCTGCAGCCTTCAGCTGCTGGGACTGCCCAGCTGCAGTCAGGCTATGGGAATCTTCTGCTCGCTTCCACAGCCTGACACCCCAAGGGTGGGAAAACAGCTGGTGGAGCTGCTCCGTGGGAAACCACTGCCACCAGATTGCCCCCCATAGCACAGCCAGCAGGAAGGAGACTCACTCATGCCAAAGGCATGGAGGAAGACAAAGGAGCTGGAGGGTGCCTACTTGTCCATCTCCTTGCGGATCTCCTCCTCTGCCATGCTCTTGAGCTGCGAGTAGAACCAGAGATGCTCCTCCACCGTCAGCCTGTCAAAGAGCACGTTATGCTGGGGACACATGCCCAAGTTCTTCCGGATCTTGTCCATCTCCGTACGGATATCATGGCCATAGATGGTAGCAGAGCCCGATGTTGGAGGGAACAAGCCAGTGAGGATGGACCTGGATGGATGGAGAAAGGCAACAGTGTGAGGGAGCTCATACTGGCCCCAGTCTGGCCCCAGTCCCAACACCTCTGGGAGCACCTGCTGGGCCCCAGGCAGAGCAGTATCAGCACAGAGCCACGAGTCTAGTCCTGTCCCATGTTTGTGCCAGCCCCACACCCACACTGCTGCCCTCTGGGCATGGTACCAGCAGCCACAGGCCCCTGCCTCACACCCTGCAGCTGGCCAGAGGAACATGGACTCTCTCTGCCTGGACAGGCACTCACATGGTGGTGGTCTTGCCTGCACCATTGTGCCCCAGGAAGGACACAACCTGGTTCTCGTAGAGGTTGAGGCTCAGCTTGTTTAGCGCCAGCTTCTTGTCTGTCTTGTAGACTTTGGTGAGCTTGTCAATGCAGACGACCAAGGGGAGGTGGGTTGGCTCCTCCTCGATGCCCCTTGTCTCCTCTGCTGTGACAGTAGGATGGTGAGGAGCCAGGGGAGGGCAGAGAAGCCAGGCTTTGAGTGGAGTTCCCCGGGAATGAATCAACCCTCCTCCATCCCATGGTGGCTATGCTGGCTTGTGGTCCCTTCCCCTCTGCTTCTTGCCAATTTTCCCCCTCCCACACCACAGTGGAAGCTCCCAGAGAGGCCACAGTGTTCGGTCCAGTATCCTGCCCTGACAAGAGCACAGGGGTCCATGGCCAAGGCAAGAGCCTGCGGCAGAGTCAGGGCCACCCTTGTGCCACCCACTGCCACCCGCAGCTGCCCTCACCCAGCCTCCGGCTCTCCATGGCACAGGCCTGATCCTCCTCCATGATGCTGAGGCGGGTGTTGCGTGACCACGGCCAGGTCCACTCCCAGGTCTCCACACGCCCATTGCCCAGCCAGTAAGACTTCTGGAAAGGGAAGTACCAGGGCCGTGGCAGGCCGAACATGCCTGCAACCACAGCCCCAGGGAGTCAGGGCCAACCCTACACCCAGGCCCATGCAGAAGCTGCTGAGGACTGGGTCAGAGCTTGGCATGGGCAAGGGCTTGGGAGTTTTCCCAGGTCAGGTCACCACTGCAGGGTGGGGGCTGTGAACACTCCAGCTGACTGGGCTCAGGGTAGCTCTGTGGGCTGTGCCAGGAAACAAATTCCCTTGGGATTCAGGGTGGGTTGGCTCATGCTTCAGCTTTACAACGAAAAAATCAAGGAGCAACTGAGATGCTTCCACAAGGGCAGGGATAAGGGAGATTGGTATCTCAGCTGTGGACATCTGGCTTTGCTACAGCCAGCCCCTGAATTGAGACACCTGGCTGACACCAGCAGGTAAGAACATGTGGAAGGTGTCCCCCAGCAAAGAGGCTCCTGTAAGGTCTAGAGGGCCCTCATGCCCCTCTGCCCACACGTACCCGGGTGCACAGCCTCGATGTACCACGTGAGCACCCCATACACCATGGCATCCACGACCAGCATCATCATGGACAGCAGGAGGTTGAAGTCATCTCCTTCCACAGGTGACTGGCTGAAGGTGTGCCATTGGATACCCACGCCAGCCACCTCATACAGTGCAAAGTACTTGGAGCCCAACCCAAAGGCAGTGGTGGACATGAGAGACTGTGAAGAGGTAGAGGGAAGGGAATGGGAGGTCAGCAGGAGCCGCAAGCCAACTCCAGAAGAACAGGTTTGGGTGAATTCCTACCTAGTGCTGCCCCACCCAACCCCATGGAAATGCTCCTGGACGTGAGAGGCACCAAACCTTCTGGAGATACCTCCAAAGCCCCACAAGGAGTTGGTTCATACAGGCAATGGCTTGCCCAGGGCTTGGTGACAGTTTGGTGGCTTTGTACTGGACATGAGGTACCTGAGGCAAACCTGGGACCAAGTGTGTCCCCAGCTGCTGCAGCCAACTCACCGCAATGCACTTCTCAAAGGCCGTGATCTTGTCATGGGCCACCTCCTCCCGGATGGCCACATACATGTAGGGCACGTAGCTGAGGAAGTAGATGATGCCACCACAGGCAGAGGCCAGCTTGGCCTTGGAGTAGAGCACCGACACCAGAAAGCTGCGGGAAGGACAGCATCTCCTTGGATCCCACCCCACCAGGACTTTCCCCACACCATCTAGTTTTGGTGGTGTTGAGGCAATAAACTCGCTCCCCGAATCAGTGGCTTGGAGGCACTTGTGCCCCTCCACTGGCCCTTGCCCACACAGCTTCCAGCACCCTCGCTCCATGGCACAAGAATGTGGCACTGCCCAGGCCCCTTTACTGCCCAGCACAGACCAGGCAGCTCACCAGAACATGATGGTGGCCACAGCATAGATGGCAAGGAAGAGCCATATGATGAGGACGTCGCTATGCATCAGGACCTTGCCGTACTTGAGAATGGCAGTGAGTGCTGTGACCGAGATGGAGAGCTGGACAAAGCCAGTGATGAACCAAGCCACCCAGTGCACCGCATTGTTCAGGCCCATCATCTTCATCACCTGTGAGGCCAAAACTACTCAGCAGGACTGTCCCCAACCCTGTGAACCCCTGCTTCTATTCTCGCTGGGCTGGGAAGGCAAGGGGTAGCACCAAGGGAGCTGCTGGGAGTGGGCAGGACACAGCACCCTCTATTGGGGTACCAAGGAGCTCAGTTCCCTCCAGGGCTGGCCAGGGATCATCTCATGCTGGGGACACTCAGAAGGACCAGCTCTGCTCAGGGATTTTGGATCTGCACTTGCCCTAGTTCATGTAACCCAGAAATACAAGGAAGGTGACCAGGGACACAGCACAGAATGTAGGGCGCAGATATGCCCACTCCTCCCCAAGAATCCCTTCCACCATCCCTACCTCTTTCAGGCGATGCTCCTTCTCTGTCACGATGTGCTGGATCATCATGGCCACTGAGTAGACCCAGGAGATCACCATGCAGAGAGGCATCATGTGCTCGATGACAAAGAGAAAGCTGATGGGGTAGAGGAAGAGAGGGGAGAACTGGAAGATGGCACTGCCACAGAGACCTGCAGAGACCCTGGGGCAAGGGGCCTTGGAGGGGCTCTCCCACTGCTTAGGGACAACTAGTCTCTAACCCAACTCCTCCTTAGTGCCCTAAGAAAGAACTTCACTGAGTCCACAGGACAATCCAGTGTCATGGCTGGCAGGCCTTTGCAGGCAAGTAGTAGCCACAGGCTCCACCCAGGGCCCTAGCTACCCTGGTGTGAATGAGGCTCTCTCCAACCTCCTGCCCCGGAGTGTTGGTGGCTCTGGGACTTCTACAGGTGCTGCCTCCAGACCACTGTAATCCATAATTGCCAACAGATCCATGTGCCATTTCTTTACTTTCCCCTGCCTTCCTGAGCCTGGTAGTCCAAGGAATTGGACTTAACTGGTTGCCCATCATTCCCAGGGTCACCAATCTCATTCTGGCCCCCAAACTTGTTCTCTTTTCCCAGCTAAAGTATCTTGGCCTGCAAAGTGGAAGGAGGAAGGTCCTGCAGGTGAGTGTTACTCACTCATCCCGGGTATAACATGGGTACGGGAACATCTGTACATAGTTGCCAGGCTCCACCACATCGTGGCCAACAAATGTGTTGATAAGGGCACGCTCCATCATGTCTGTGGAAGAGAAGGAGAGGCCAGGCTGAGCACAGAGAGGCCAGAGCCATGGGCAGCTGTGGCAGAGCACTGACACTTACCCTGGATCCAGACAAAGCCATAGAGGAAGTAGAAGCGGCCGCCAGTGTTGGGGCCAGGCCGCCAGTATGCCCGCCGGATCTCGTTGGTCTTCTCTGTGAAGCTGGAATTCTGCCGGATCTTGTACATGACATGGGGAGGCAACGAGCCATCCCTGTTGGTCTGGAAGATGACACCTGTGGGCAGCAGAAGAAGCAGGGAGTCCACAGGGGCCAGCCACATCAGCCAGCCCACGGCAACAGGCAGGGATGGGGAGGGTACCGCGAGCGTTGCCATGGATGAGATGGGTGGCATGGCTGGGGATGTGGACATCCATGGGATACAAAGGCACACAGACAGCAGGCCGTGTCAGTGGGAGAGCCAGGACAGCAGCCTGGGGCAGAGGATGGGCACTATATTGGCGCCACCTCATCCACCCAAAATGTGCACCAAGGGACCCACATCCTGAAGCCAGTGGCTCCAGGGCACAGCTGGAGAAGGGCAAAGCTTCAGGGACCCCGAGAACAGCTGGTTCCCAGGGACATACTGGCAAAGACGGTGACATTGTCCTGATAGGCCTGGTTCAGCGTGTAGTTGACAATGCTCTCCTCATCTGGGAAGCCTTTGAAGATGTCCACGCTGACCTAGTCGGAGGAGAATCATAGAATCACTAAGACTGGAAAAGCCCTCCAAGATCATTGAGTCCATTAACCCAAACACTTTCAAGCCCAGCACTAAACCATGCCCCCAGGTGTCAAATTCATACATTTTCTGAACACGGGGGTAGTACCACTGCTCTGGTCAGACTGTCCCAGTGCTAACCACTCTTTCAGTGAAGAAATTTTCTGTAAAATCCAACCTAAACCTGCCCTGCTACAAATGTTAGGCTGTTTCCTGTTGTCCTGTCACATGGGAGAAAAGACCAGCCCCCACCTGGCTGCAACACCCTTCTAGGTAATTGCAGAGACTTAGAAGATCCCTCCTGAGCTTCCCGTTCTCCAGGCTGAGCTCCCTGAGCTCTCAGTCCCGCCTCATCAGACTTGTGCTCCAAAACGTTCCCTGGTTCCACTGCCCTTCTCTGGACATGCTCCAGCAGGCTAGGGAGATCCCAAGGCCCTGGATGTGTCTAGCGTACAGAGCCTGCAGACGGTACAGCATGCACCACCCAAAGCCAACCCCAGTC
This sequence comes from Melozone crissalis, assembly GCF_028551555.1. Classification (NCBI taxonomy): domain Eukaryota; kingdom Metazoa; phylum Chordata; class Aves; order Passeriformes; family Passerellidae; genus Melozone; species Melozone crissalis. The sequence goes on along the minus strand of NW_026535819.1, from coordinate 11,403,825 downwards.
CCTGAAGTCAACAGTGTGTGAGCACCTCCACCCTAGACATCTACCCCAAAGCTCTGGACACTGCAGGAACCACCACCTTCCCCAGAGCTCCTGTCCCATGCTCTTAAAAAGGTCTCAGCGGACCTGACCCTCTTCAGCCCAACAGAGGCTGGCTGTTGGTGGTTCCACCTTCCCACAGATGTGCTCCACCTCACCTTGGCCATGAAGCGGACCCAGCCGCAGGCAGCATTGTCAATGGTATCCAGCTGCTGGAGCAGGATGCTGGCATTGGGCAGGGAGAAGTTGCCATTGAGAAAGTTGTGAAGAACATCGCTGTCAGAGACATTCAGAATCTCTGGGTGCTTGTGGAGGTCAGCAGTCAACTGAGACAGAGAGGAAGACATGGGAGGAAGAAGTTGGGGTATGCCTTGCCTCTCAGGTCACTGTCCACCCCCACAGACACAGGCAGGACCCAAAGCTCCTCCTGGGGATGAGGAACAGTGTGCACACTGTGCAGGGATCCAAATTAGTCTCCACAAGAGAAGGTGGATACTAGGGAGTACCCCATGAAGAAGTTACACGGTCTCTGGGGAGAGAACAACCCCTTCTCCACTGCCAGGGCAGCAAATCCCAGGCAGGCTCATCCTCACCCCACTGTCCTACCTGCTGGAGCCAGTGGATGCGCCTCTGCAGCCTGCCCTCCTCCAGGTAGGCTCGGATCTCAGGGGAGATGTTCAGCCATGCCTTGGCGTAGTGGGTGACATTGCCCACAAAGGCGAAGGTCTCGTTGGCCTGGGGGCCAGGCAGAAAGTCATACAGTGGGCAGAGGCAGGGGCTTCCCACTCTCTGGGATGACTAGCAGTCATGCAGATACCTGCCCAACTCCCACAGCCTGTGGGAGCTCCCTGTGTCTGGCAGTCAACCTCTTCCCTGCCACACAGCCCATCTGCAGAGCAGGATGGTGGGAGAAGGACAGGGGTCCCAAACTATGCATCCTCACCTTCAGGATGACCTTGTCAACTTCGGTGCCCACAGGTGCATACAGGATTTTGGGGTTGCTGGTCATCAGATGCACAAGGAGGCCCAAGTTTCGCTGCTCCTTGCTGGTGAAGCCCAGTGAGCTCATGTTGCCCTGCTTCAGTGCCTCAGGCTCGATGGTCCTGCAAAGGGAGCTCAGGCTTTCTACTCTGCTTCAGGCCCAGCACCCCTTGCTGCAGGCAGCGCCCACCCCTGCCCGTGACAGGCCTTCAAACTGACTCCGGTCCCTGCGTGGTACTGCCCAACACAGAGAGCATCCTTGGCTGCAGGACTAGGCTGCAGTACAGCACCCATCCTGCCTGCTCAGCAAGGGGTGACAGCACAGCAAGGAGAACCTGGAGCCATCCCCCAGTGCTCCTACCGGTTGTTGCCGCAAAGGATGGGCTGCAGCCCTGCCCAGAGCTGCACAAATGCTGAGAACTGCCCCTGGGGGTTGTCAACGCCAGATGGGCTCTCCCCGGCACCCTCTTCCTCCTCTGCCGTGGCATTGCCAGCCGTGGCATTGGCGGTGGCCCAGCTCGTGCTGTTGGCCATGGGTGGCACGGCCTTGCTGGCACAGGCTCCTCTGGGCAGCAGCTTAGCCAGTGCTGAGAGGATGTTCATGTCTTGGAGAACCTTCTCCATCTCCACCAAGTCCTCGAGGAGGGCACGGAGCCGATGCTGAGTGGCTGTGCTGTTCACTTCCTCCAGCTTCAGCTGTGAGTACGCGTGGACAAGGAGTTACTCATTGCTAGGACAAGAGGGTCTGCCTGCCTTTAGGAAGGGACCAATGAGGACCTCAAGGAGTAGCAACTCCACTTTCTTGGTTAAAGGGTTAGAGCTGTGCCAAGGTTAGGGCCCTGGACTCATTGCTGTGCATCTGTGCCTATGGTGGCAAATGCCAGCACGGACTTGCGTGAGGACACGAGATACAACTCAAGACAGGAAGGGTGGTCCTCTGTTCCTACAAAGGACACATCGAGCTTGGGTGGGACAAGGAGTGGGACCTCAAAGTCAGGCTTGAGCTGCGCCAGCAAGGGCTTTGCTGGTCCTGGGGAGAGAAGCTGGCTTCCTAAGGACACCTAGGAAGATGCTGGGGACACCCAGTCCCATCCAATAGGCAGTGTCCAAGCAAGTGCTAGAGGGGAAATCACCTGGGATCTTACTATGGAGCCAGGTGGGAGGGGGGTACTCATGTCAGAGAAGGGGGTGACCAAGGCAAGCCGGGCCATTGAACTGTTCCCAATCCCAATACAACACCAGCTGAGTTTGAAAATCCTTCCCAAGTTTCATCCCTGCCACCAGCCTACCCCACCTGCCCAGCACTCACCCTGCTAACTATCTTGGGGGTGTCCAGCTGCTTCTGGAGCTCGGAGGCCAGCTGGGCGAAGCGCTCCTGGCGGATGGTTCGGGTGCCACTGCAGGCCAGTGCCCGGTATGCTGCCAGCAGTGGCTGCTGCGTGGGAGACACGCGCAGGAGGCGGTGCAGTCCCCCTGGGTACTGCTCACATGTCAGCTGCTCCAGCACTGGCCCAGTGAAGAGGACATTCTACAGGGCAGGAAGTTGTAGGGACAGGGCTGCAGTACCTGCTCTGGCAGAGCAGCCCAGATTGTCCCATGAGGTGCTCACCTCCATCTCGGTGACCAAGGCCTGGGGGCTATCAGAGATAGCAGGTGCCACAGCAGTGCTGGCGAGGCCCAGAGCCTGGGAGAGCATGTGGAGCAGTGCTGGACGGTGTGGGGCTGCCACTGGGTCCCGCAGCACCCTGTGAACCAGCCCTTCCTGCAGGCTCCTCCAGCCACTAGGGAGACTCTTCTGCAAGATGAAGAATGGGGATGGCTGGTGGGACGGGGGATCCCCCCAGGTCCCCCTCCTTGTGTGTCCCTGAGCATACATGAACAGCCTCACAGCATCCATGGTCTCCACAGGGCGGGGAAGAAAAAGGATGGGCAGATGCAGGGAGCAGAGTTTCCATGCATGCCAGATGCAAGGAGGGAACAATTTCCCCGGCTCCCTCCACAGCCACCACCCAGGCAGCGCCAACCCCCACTGCAATGGTAAACCCAGGCATAGGTACTGGTGTCTCTCATAAAAATGGGGGAGCTGGTGGCAGCACCAGGATGGACCCCGGCCATCCCTGCTGCTGCTCTGCCCCCTGAAAATATTCTGTCATGGCCCATCTACTGGGACAGACACCCCCAGATCACCTGGGGTGGGATATGGAGGGGACAAGAGGATGGGCTCTACTCTACCATGTCCCCTGCATGCAGCACCACTCCTCACCTCCAGCTGTGTCATCTTCTTGCTGGGGCCAAACTCATCCCACAGGTCTCGCTCATGGGTCTCATCAGGTACCAAAGGAAAGGAATCAAAAAACTGCCGGTACACCTGCACCAAGATGAGAGCACAAATGCCAGGTGTGCCAAAAGTGGAGCACCAGTGCTGCACCTCCTTGCCCAGCAAGGCCCTGGCATGGGGTGGCAGGGTAGGACAAATCCAAGCTGGGTGCCATTCACAGGGTGGCACAGACCCCTGCAAAGCCCAGAGGTCACCCACCTCCTGCAGGTTAATGCTGGAGCCCAGGAGCAACTCAGCTGTGCTGTTGGGGAGGGACAGGTTCTGCATCAGGAAGCGCCGCAGCTCACCCTGGTCTTTGGCTGCCCATGCCAGTGTGAAGCTGGACCCTGCCAAGGAACAAGGTGGGAGGTCAGAGCAGCCCACCAGCATGAGGGACACGGCATGGCACCAGAGCCGGCCCTGCCCAATGCAGCGACATGGGACAGTGGCAGGGCACTGCCACACACCATCACTTTGCTGGGTGCTGGGCCAGCTGGTGCTATCTGTCCCTGCCAAAGAGGTAGTGGGGGCAGGCAGAGCACAATCCACCTGCTTGGTTGCTGAAGTGGGTCTCCATGGAGCTGGGCTCAGGGCTGCTGAGGGCCTCCAGGTGCCGGCGCAGCGACTCCAGCTCCTCCTCCAGTCCTGGATGCTGCGGGTCGAAGAGGCTGCTTTGCTCTACTGCCTCGCTGAGGTGTTCCAGAATCTGTGTCACCCTGTGAGAGCCCAGCACCGCCCTGGCTTCAGGGACAGAGGGATGGGGACACCTTCCCCAGAGCTCTGGGGGAAAGAGCCCCTCAGGTGCAGGGGACAGCAGTGCTGTCAGAAACAGAGCACCACTGCCCTCGCCTGCGCACCGAATCCAGTGTGCCAGGGTTCAGAGGAGAGCCCCAGCACCTCATGGTGTCTCCAAGAGCCACCTCTGTCCTCCTCCCAGCACTGAACACCTGGGAGCCCACAGCAGAACAGATTGAGGTGTCCTGTGCACCAAGGACATAATGCTCTGCACCCAAGTGGTTTTGGGAGATGCTAGCTTCTGCCTCAGGCCCAGGGTGGCAATGTCAGCGTGGAACGGGGTGGGGTCTGTGTGGGAGCATGAGGGGTGGGAGAGGAAGTGCTTGGTGAGGGCAAGACTCACGTGGAGTTGGAGTACTGCAGGAAGCCAAACTCATCACGCTGGCCGTCAGGGCACAGGGACTGCATGACCGGCAGGATCCCAGCTGACGTGAGCGGGGCCGCCGTGTAGAAAGCTGGAGCCAGTAAGAGGGCAGAAGAGGCCAAGGAAAGCGCGGGCAGCAGGAAGGAGAGGCAAAGAGGCAGGGAGGGGGAAGGGGCCACCAGAGAAACAGACATTCCATTCAGAAAAGCACACGTTGGGGTCTGTGAGCCCACAGGAGGCTGGCGGCCACAGTCAGAAGTCAGCAACTTTCCCATCAGGGTTGTCCTGGCTGGTGACTCCGTGGGGCTGCAGGCAGCTCCAGCCCTCTTGCCCCCACCCACTCTTCCCTGGGTGATGGCTCCCTTGTGCCCCATGACAATGCCAATTTCTGCCACTTGCCCCCAAGATGGCCACCAACCTCCTCCAGGCCCCCAGTCACCCCTGTTAGTAGCCTCAGAGGCAGTGGTGGATCTCCAGAGGAAAAGAAGGACAAATACAACAGGGAAAATAGATTTGTCATCTGCAGTTCCCAGAGCCCCCAGCCTGCCCCCCAACCCAGCTGCCCCAATGTGCAGCAGCTGGAGGTAGGTGGAAATGGAGACACGGAGTGTGGAGATGAGAGAAACAAGAAACAGCAAAGGGCTGGCAAACCCCCCCCCCACCCCCTCCAATGGCACTGAGCCATCATCCCTGCTGGGACCCTCCCATGTCCTTCCCCAGGGCAGGGCAAGTCCAGAATGCCACTGCCCGATGGGGACCACAGGTTGTCATCGGGCAGTGCCAGGCAGGGACCCTGCTTTCGCCACCCTGCCAAAGACCCTGTGGTTAGAGATAGGTCAATGCTGTTAACAAGGCCACAATCTGTGGGCACTGGTGAAGATGGGCTTCTGGCAGAAACAAGGAACAGGTGCAGCACAGGATAGGCCAGCAGCCTCTTGGGGTGGTGGAACCCACACTGGTGGCCATGCCACGGTTTGGTGACGAAGTCAGTGCGTGGCATCTTGCTGGCCTTCAGGCTCTAGTGCCACATTCCAGCTTCTCCCAGCCATGAGAGGCCAAGACAGAGACCTGGTAGCGGTGCCATGGTGGGAGCCAGCCCCAACCCCTTGGTGACTGGGCAAGACTGGGTGACCACAGGCAACCACACGGGTGACAGAACCAAGCAGACTTTGCTCCAGGAAGCAGGCAGTAAGAAGGAGTAAGACAAGCCTCCACCTGGCTGGAGAGCCCTATGCAGCCCAGGAGGCCGGGGACATGGCCACCAGTGACCCCAGCACCTGGGAACCCAGCACCATCAACCAAGGGGGTACACCATCATGACTGGTCAAGTCCCTGGGGAGGAGCAGGCAGGGGCCATACTATGCTGCCTGAGCTCATCTTCACCAGCTGTGGAGGAAGGCAAGGGGTGTACAGAGGCATAGATTAGGCCAGAGTGAGTTGATCTAAACCAAGCTCTTCCTCCCCAGACTATGAGGCCAGCACTGGTAAGGGAATGGGAGGAGGCGCCCACCCATCCCACCAACTTACAGACTGGCGCATGCAGTTGAGGCATGAAGGGCAGGCGGGCAGGGGAAATGGTGGGAAAGAAAAAGAAAACATGAGCAAAAAAGAACGAAAAAACAAATGAAAAACCACACAACACAGAGTGTATGTCAGCACCAAGGTGGGAACCCCGGCAGCACCTGCCGCAGCTGGACGGCACCGGCAGCTGGGCTCTCCCTCGCCGGGACACACTGAAATACAGGCTCAAACCATCGTCACATGGGGTCACCACCAGGGCCCAGCATCTCCCCTGGCCCTGCTGTGCCATCTGTACCAGATCACCCACCAAGGTGGGCATCAATGGGCCCTTGGGAGCTGACAGCTTCACTCCACTGCTTCCTCCCAGCTGCACAGCCCGCAGCCACCACAACCCAGGCCAAAGCTCCAGCTGGAATTCTCCCAGAGCCCTCAGCTCCAGCCCCATCAGTTTATCATCCTGCCAGGCCTCTGAGCACACCAGGGCCAGGCACAGGGCTTTCTGTAGGTCACTTTCCCCCCCACTGGGGAGCCCTTCCCAGAGCCACTCCAGCTGACCCTCGACAACTTAGGGGGACTGTGGCTGTTCCAGCACCATCCAGTTTGCCCTTCCCCATGCAAAACGTCCATGCTAATAACAACTACAGGCTGGCTGGTGCTGCAACCCCCAGGGGAGCCTCCCCAGGCTGGGACAGACTCTGCTACTTCCACCAGTCCTTGGCTGTAGCCCCTGCCCAGTGCAATGTCCCTCAAAAGGCGTCTCTAGGTCCCCCCTGCCCCCAGGCTGGAGCACCTCCCCAGGGCCTCAGGGTGCCCCCAAGCATGGGAGTGCCCCAAGCATCGCCTTGTTGGGACTCACCTTCCTTCACAGGGATGGTGGGCTTCTTCTGCCGCAGCCCCAGGAGGATGAAGAAGAGCACCAGGGGGATGAAGATCTCGAAGGCCAGTACCCACTGGGGATGACACAGAGCAGAGGGAACAGGATGCTTAGGGACAGAACACAGCCACCTGGGAGAAGCACAAGCAGTACTGGAGTCCCCAGGCATTGGTGCAGTGCAGCACTGTGTCCACATATTGCAAACGGCTGGTGGCTCTGTCACAGCTCAGTCAGCAGCAAACAGGTTCCTGGGCATCCCACAACCTCCTGCCGGCACCACCCTGTCCAGAGCACTGCAGGGCAGGGTACACAGAGGGGATGGATACCTCCTCCAGCAGTGCAAACAGGCTGCTGAGGCTTGAGCTCAGCCATAAAGGTCCACCACAGCTGGACCTGTCCAGGGAGAAGACCTCTAGTTCTGAAGGCTAGTGCCCTCACAGCCTGGAGCAGCATGATGCCCCCTTGGCACCTGTGCCACTGCTGGATCTCACAAGGAGCAATAGCTGAGTCCAACAGCAGAGTTCAGTTCAGCCAGGCCCTGGCACTAGCTCCAGGTGCATCCTGGTACCCGTTCCATGCCCTCCCAAAAGGTTCTGACTGCAAGGAATTTCCACTGGCAGCATATGGTAAATAACAGCAAATCCCCAGGAATTCCTGGCCACAGTGGCTCAGAAGTCCCAGCTAGGCTCTGTGCCCAGAGGCCCTGGGGATAGGCATCAGCATCTCCAGCTATGGGCAGGAGCAAGCAGCTGGCAGACTGCCAGCACAGCTGCTGCCACTTTGCACTGGAGGGCCCAGAAATGGCACAGCCCCGCTGCCCAGCAGCAGGGAACCACTGCAGGCTTGGAAACTGAGGCACAGGGTGAGGTGAGCCAACTTCGGCTCAATCCAGAGCCAGATCAGACCCAAGGCAGCTGCTGAGACCCTGAAACTGCTGCCACCCATGGGCATGGCAGGGCCCAGCTCCACTGCTGGGAAGGTGCTTTCTACACCACCCACACCGGCCTCCTCCCAGTGACCAGTGCCAATGGGCAAGCCCGTGGAGAGGCAAGAACAGACTTTAATATGAAGGATGCAGCTGCCAACAGGTGATAGGGTCAGGCCCTGCGTCTCCAACATTACCTCCATGCTGCCTCACTTAGGGGCTGCCAACACTCTGTCAAAAAAGTGAGAGCAGCTCCAAATGGCAGCAAGCAGAGGGAGCCCTGAACCCAGATCCCTGCCAGCAAACGGCCACAGTGCTACTTCTGTGGGATGAGCACAACTGTACCCATGGATGCTGCCCATGCTGCACTCGCCATGCCAGAGTTCCTGGTTTTGGAACTCTGGAAGGAAGAGGAAGAAGAGCTGGAGGAGATGGAAAATGCCCCCAGGAGCAGTGCCTGAGAACCGTCATCTTTCTGGTAACACCAGTCCCAGGGACAGTCCCTGGTGTCACTGGTCCTGCACAAAGCAGGATAGCAGGGGACACCCTGACACACACTGCTGTCCCGTGGCCCCTGCCCCACCCCCTGCCTGTTTACCAGGCACACAACAAGGCCTCTGTGCCCAGGCACTGGGGGAACCATCCCCACACACCCATGCTGGCCTGTACCAGGCTCGTGTGGGAACTGTCCTTGGTGGCAACAGCTTATTGGAATCTACTTGTTGTTATTTATTTTTTTGACAAAGGTCATTGACTCTTGCTCATCTCCATCCCGAGATGTCCCTTGTCCCCACCCTCTGTCCCACATATCCCAGTGTCACAGCAGGCTGTCCCACACCTTTGGCACCCACAGTGGCATGGTGATGGGCAGACATGGTAGCTGATGGCTATCTACCAGGCTGCACCTCTAGGACCGACCCTGCCCCCCTGGTCCCCAGGGACACTGGCATGCAGTGGGGCCCAACAGAGCCTTAGACTTTCAGCGAGGCACCAGGCCAGGACACCTGCACAGCCTGGGGATGGTGGGGTCCCCACGTGCAGGTGCAAGACACTGGGGGACATTTTGGGATTGTGTGAGGAAGCAAGCAGGAAAGGCCAGGATGCAAGCAGATGAGAAGGAAATGCTCCCCAGTAGGTAGGAAAGAGCCAAGGAGAGGAGAGGGGCCAGTGCCTGCCAGCAGCTGGCCATGAGTGCACCAGCTAGTCTGCCCTGCTCTGTCACCCATCCCCTGCCCCCGCTGCTCTCTTGACAAGGGCACAGGTGCAGCACTGAGGGTGGGACACTGGTCCCAGGAGCCCTGGTAATAGGTGACAATGGCTGTTGGGCCAGGGACAGCTCCTGGGTGGCATTCTCTTCTTCCACATCCCCTGCCACATGTTCATTTCAGCCTGGTTGTTTGTGAGCAGGATGAGGTCATAGGCGCTGTTCAGATTTGCACAAGTGCTGGGTGTCCACCTCCCACCCTACAGACAGTGGGGTATCTTGCTCCACGTTCAGCCCTGTCCTTGGCCGGAGGCAGGGATGGTGGGGTCCTGCCCAACTCCCCCAGCAGGGAGGCAGAGCTGGGTGGGTGCTACAGCAGGGTGCTGGCCCCTGGCAGAGGCACATGTCCCTCCGGGAGCACTGGGACAGCGATTCACCGCCTGTGCCCATCCTCTGCCACACTGTCAGATGGGAGCGAGAGGCTGCTAGGAGGCTGAGCAGGAGGCAGCAGCGCCTGCTGTGACACACAGCTCCCACACAGCCAGGTCAAAAGGCCAGACAAGCACCACAGGACAGTGACACAAACAGAGCAGAGTAAACAGCCCGGCCCAGCGCAACGGTGCCACCATGCCCGCTCTCCAGCCCCCACTGGGACAGCTGGGAGATGTGCTGGAGCCAGGGTCAGCACAGACATGGCCGTCAGGTCACTAACAACTGCATAACTCCACTGGTGTCCCCAGGATGTGGCAGCACTCATGTCCCAGTAGCCCAGGGGGCAGTCCTCATGGGGACAGCCAGGCCAGGCAGAGGCAGCTCTTCCTGTCCAAGGCTGTCACCCAGAAGTCCACTCAGTTCTCTCCTGTGTGCCTCCAGCATCATCTGATGCTCACAAGCCACAGCCTCCAGCCAGCATGGTGTGGGAGAGGGGCACTCAGGGACTGGGCACCCCCATACTAAGACGCTCAAGCTGGCATCTCCAGCGACATCCCTGCTCCCCACACCTGCCATGTCAGTCCCCCCGCCCACAGCCTGGCACCTGCAAGAGGGTTTATTTGCTCCAACACAGGTGAAGCAGTATCACACACAGCATCCAAAATCCCTGCACGTACCCCCCCAGAGGACAGGGCAGGGTTTGCCTGTCCTCCTCATGGGAGGAAGGAGCTGCTGCCTACTCCATGCCAGTCTCTCTGCTCATGCCAGTGCTGCCCACAGTGCCAGCAGGAACTGGCAATAGGTGCTGGCCTGGAGGAACCCTGAGGGATTGGGCTCTCAAGTCCTGCAGGATCCAACTTTTCCAATAGCATTTTAAGTCTGCAGAAATACCTTTAAATTTTCATGGTCCCACACTTTAATCACTGTTAGATGCCCACTTTTGCCCACAGCCAGAAAGTAAAGGCAGGTAAAGCTGTGGTCACTGGGAAAGATGAGATTGAGAGCTCTGGGGCAAAATAGGCCCCAAAATGCATGAGGCTGTGCCAAGCTGCCCAGCTCCAGTGGAACTCTGACCACCCAGGTGGGGCCTGAGAGGCTTCCCTCAAGGTCACCTGCCCCACAGGGACACACAAGGCCAGGTCCAGGGGCTGCCAACTCCCATCCTGCCAAGGCCTGGCCACCCTCACCTCTGCCTCTGGTCACTTCCAGTTATGTCCATCTGTCCCACTACCCCCTGTCTCCAGCATGGACACACCCCCACCCCCGACAGCCCTGGCACAGCAACCTGGGGTCCTGCCTTGGGGAGGCTGGAGGAGCGAGAAATTCCTGCGGGGGTTTGTCAACAAACTCCTGAGCTGAGGACCCAGGAACACCCACCACGGTTCTCCCCATTCCTGCAGTGTCAGCCAGGCACCTGTGTGCTGGGCCAAGAGGGCACATCATTGTCAGTGCCCTCTGCAAAGGCCACACAGCACTGGGACATGGCCACCCTGCCACTGGCACAAGATGCCCGACCTGAGCACAGGGTCATGCCAGCAGCCAGTGTGGATGAAGGTGTTCCACAATGGGTACGCCCCGGCTGCCATGCCAACAGGGACTCACAGAGACACTGCTGGGCCACCACACCCCTGCCAAACCCTTGCTTCCCCTCCCCACACCTGCTGCAAACAAGGAGAGGGCAAAGAGCACCCACAGCCAGGGCAGTACCAACTGATTCCTGCTGCAGGATTCAGTACCAGCAGGAGCTGGCAGGGCCACAGGCACACACACACAGTCCTAGGGACACTGCACCCCAGCAGAGGCAGTGTTACAGCCCCCCAGCACCCCAAATTTCAGCCTTTCATTTTCTGGCAGCATCAGTTTCCCCCCAGCTCTCTGCCACCAGCCAGGGGGAAAGGACAGATCTGCCAGCCCCTGTGTGGAGAGTTTTCCATCATCAGGACAAAGTGCAGAAGGCACAGATCCTGCATGGAGCAGAACAGCCACACTGCTATCAGCTCTCCCTATACCCCTTCCCTCATTCCAGGGCCTGTGCCACAAGGAGCCCCATCAGCGCGCTGCAGCACCAGAACAGCACAGAACTACTCCCACTATTCCCACAAAACAGCCTTGACCTACCCACCAATCCTTCCCCAGGACCAAGCAAACTGGCAGCACACTTCCATCACTGAGAGCTCCAGCTGTGGCTGCCTGCCCATCCCAAATGAATGGGCACAAAGAGCCCCGGGGCAGGGAGGTGAATACCCTGAACTGTGCCTGTGGTGACTTTCGAGAGAGCACCTGCTAAATCTTACATCTAACATAGGCTTAAACCAGATACCAAAGTCATGGGAGAGCCCATCCTTTAACAATTCCTGTCCCAGCAGATTCAAGGCACAGCCAGCAATCCCCAGGGCTGCCATGGGCACCACCAAAGGACCCCACAGCCCGGGCTTCCCTCCGCCAAGAGCCACCAATGCTGTTCTGCTCAGACCTCCATCATCCCAGGGTTATGCTCTGGGAAGAATAAAATCATGGCCAAACCCCAGAGCAGTCCCTGGAACAGCTCAGCCACACTAGGCAAGGTCCAAAGCCACCATGGGCACCTTACAGAGGTGCCACTGATCAGGGACAGTGAGTCTCCCTGCACCCACCACCCACCCATAAGTGGCCTGGCCAAGTCCTCACCTAAATAATGAATATTAATAATGAATAAATGAATAAAGTCTGCCTGTGAATATGAAAGTCTGTCTAAACTATGAATAAAGTCTGTCCCAAAACCATGGCTGTACCCTACTGCAATCCTGCTCCTGAACAGCCCCTGCTGCCAGGGACAATAGGGACACCTCCAGGCCATCAACACTCATAGGCAGAACACAGAACTGCTTCAGTTGTCAGAGCCCTCAGTCAAACCTGAGGTCTCTGCTTCCCACCCTCCCCTGCAGCACTGGGCTTCCTACTCCACCTACTGCCGGGAGGGGAGGACATGGTGGCAAGGACTGATGCCAGGGGAGCACCTGCAGCACTAGGATGGACCAAAAGGCAGCTGCTGTGCCCACACTCCTTCTCTGAGGCTGGGAGAGGCCCAGCAACCCCCAACTCTGCCTGCCCCTGGGTGAACACCAGGGGCAGCAGCTGCTCCAGTCCCCCAGCCTCTGACTGCTGCAGTAAGATCACCCCAATTGGAGCTGGTTTCTCATGATGGAACATTCATCTGTGGCTATTGCCAGCACAGACTTGCACTGGGGAACCCACTGCTGAGTGCCAGGCACAGCCACCACACAGGGCCTGGCTCTGCCCTGGCCAGTCACCACTGGCAGCTCAGCCCAGCACTACTCCGAGAGGGCAGAGCTCCCCACTGAGCGGGCAGGATGATGGCCCCTGCGCAGACCAGGGACACCAAGTGGCTCTGGGATTCACACACAGCAGTAGCACAAGGAAAGAGGTGACATACACAGGGCACAGCTGTCCTAGGGACTGCATCAGATCCATCCATGAGCACCCGCGGCACTGGGACCAGCTCTCATCCTGGCTCCCAGCTGGTCCGCTGTACTCACAGCATCGCTGGGTGGGCAAGGAGGGGCTGCTCTATACCCTGCCACCCTGCCTGAAGCAGTGGCACTCCAGCAACAGTCCACAGAGATGGAGGTGATGCGGCCTGGGCTCCTCATCCTCCTCCTCTGCCCACAGCTTCCTGTGCTGCACCCCCACACTGCCCACGGGCCTGGTAGGGAGGGTCACAGAGAAATGGGTCCCCAAAAGCTGGGTGCACCCCCACTCTGTAACCCAATGGCCATGGAAGCCAAGGCCAGGTCAGCCGGTGTGTGCCAGGGCCCAGCCGTGCCAAGCTGCTCATCCTTGCGGGCAAGGGTCCGGCACAGCCCCTGCCGTGGCCGTGCAACTCTGCTAAGGGTAAAGAGGGGAGATGACTCAGCCAAACAGCATCATCCCCCTCATCCATTTTGGGGGCACCGGGGCTGTCAGTCCAGGGAAATCTGCCTGCAGCGCCAGGCTCATCCCTGCTCCTGTCACAGGAGCCTCTGCTGCTCCGGTTACCGGGACACGGGGTCTGGGGCTGGTGGCTGCCGATGAGGAACAGCAGGATCGGGCCTGCGGGATAATTGGGAAGGGAAAAGAAAAGCGATGCCAGCTTGCGAGCAGCAGCTCGTTCCCCTCCCCCACCCGCTAAAAATAACCGGCTCCCTCGGGCCGCGCACCCACCCCCGGCCCACAGCGCAGGATCCCACGGGGGCCGAGGGATGACCCCACACAGGGAGCCTGCGACAGGGTGGCAGTGGCCCCGAGGCCCCAGCACGGTCGATGCCATCTTGCCCCTACTGCCAGCCGGGGAGGGACACACACCAGCCCCCCGGCCCCCAACCCCACGAAGTTGCCTGTTCTCCAGCCCACGGAAGATAGGCGGCTCCGACCCACATATGGACTGAGAATCTATTTATACCCGGTGGGTATCGGGGCTCGGGGAGCGATCCCACCCCGAGGAGGCGACATCCAGCCCCCCTCCTCCTGCGGCCCCCGGGACCGGGTGGCCTCACGGACACGACAGCGAAGCGGGAGAGCCCCAACTGTTGCTGCCAGAGGCCCGGGGGCCCCGGGCCGGAGGATTCGTGCACGAGCGGCCCGAGGCAGGCGGACACCGCCGGGCCGAGGGACTGGGGGGACCCTCCGGCACCACCTTCGCGCGGGGCCCGGCCTCGCCCCTCGGGGCTGCAGGGCCCCCCGCCCCCGCTCACCGGGCTGCGCCGCTTCAGTGTCACGTTCTTCCAGAGCAGAAGATGGAGCTGATGCAGGAAGCCCATGGTCGGGTCGGGCCGGCCCCGCCAAAGGGCCGCGTCGCGCTCAGCTCCGGGGTCACCCGCCGCCCACCGCCATCCCCTCCCGGCCGGCGTCTACTGCTTGCCGTGGGTTGCGAGGAAGCGAAGCGGCCTCGGCCCAGGCCTGGCTCCGCCGCACCCGCCCCGACCCTGCGCTGCACCAGCACCACCCCCGGCCCGCCGCGGCCGCCCCTTAAAGGCGCCGCCGAATCCGCCCGCTGCGCCCGCACGGCAGCGCCCGCACGGCAGCCCCGGCACGGCAGCCCCGGCACGGCGCGGCCCGGGCCCGGCTCATCCCGGCAACAGTGGCCTCGGTGCTGACTGCGCAGAGCGGGGCTGCTGCCCCAGGGGCCGGGGAATCCTCGCTCCCCTCGAGCCGCCGCCCTCCCGCCCCTCAGCCATACACAAATCACCTCCGCGCTTCTGCCCCTGGTGCTCCCCCAGAGCAGGAAGGACTAGCCCGTGGCTGCGGGACCTGTGTGCCAGGGTGCCTCGGCTGTCCCTTCTCTTGCACGCTGCCCACCCTGCTCCTGCCTGACCTGTCCCACAGGCATGTGCTGGGGCGTCCACGGGTGTTTTTGGAAGGACTAACCTGCTGCCACATCTGTGTCCTGTCAGCTCTGAACCTAGGGCTGGATGCCTTCAGCAGTAAGGACTGAACCAGGCCAGCTCTCCTCCTTAATCCCATCCACTCTTCTTCCATCCATCCTTTTTCCTGCCGTTCATCCATCCTTCCTCTTACCCTCATTTTCTTACACCTGTCCATCTATCCTCCCATCTATCCTTCCTTCCATCCTTTCTTCTTTCCTTTCCTCCTTCCTGCCATCTTTTCCTCTTTCCATCTGGCCTTGCTTTCATCCATTCCCCCTTCCTTCTTTCCCTCCCTTTTCCTTTTCCTCTGGTTCTCTCCATTTCCCACCTGTCCCTCCCTCTTCCTGCTCTCCCTCAGCCTTCTCTCCCTCTTCCTTCTCCTTTCCTCCAGCTCTCTGTAACCATCACATTCTCCATGCTCTTCATGGGCCAAGTGTAGCCAGGAGCAGTGAATCCCTCTCTGGCTGTCCCAGCCGCAGTGGTGCTGCCAAGGGTGCCTGTGCTCAGGGCAGGCCCTTTGGCAGCTGCCTGGGGCTCACAAAAGCTCCCCTTGTTCAACACAAAGCAGCATTATTCCCCAAACTTCTGGGCAAAACACTGCTGAGGTCGAGGAGGACAAAGGATGCCTGGTGATGTGGTGGTGGAGAGGCCCTGTGTGCCCAGCTCCATGCTCTGGTGAGGGTGATTGGTTTGTGAGGGTTGCTGGGTGGGCGGGCAGGGCTACAGGCAACAGAGATGCCCAGAATTGAGGGGAGCTAGGCTTTTACTAGGTCCCTGGGGAAGGAGGGATGCCGTCACCCTAGACTCCTCACAAAGAATTGTGCATGGTTTGCCCACAGCCCACACAAGGAGCATCTCCAAGTCCCTGTCCTGCAGCAGAGTTTGTCCCAACTTGGAGGGACACAGTGGGGGGACCCATGGGTGGGTCAAAGCCCTGACCTGGGTCTCCTGCATTTTCCCTCCTGCTGCCCCTGGGTGGGTCCTGGGGAGCTTCACGACTGCTCTTCTGTTTGGCATGGCCATGGAAACCCCAAGAAGCCAGCAAGAGACAGATCCAGCAGTGTACCACGAGACAGCACAGTCCCGGAGACACAGTGGCAAAAATCCTCCAAGGACCCAGGGCCTGATGCCCAAGGCCCAACCCCTCCCTGGTCTAGAAGCTCCAAAGACCTTGTGGCCCATCTCCTCCATGGACAAAAGGTCCTGAAGACCTGGGAACATAGAGCCCTGAGCACCTCTCAGGGGACTTCCTTGTGGGGTGGCCAAGCTCCTGTCTCTGTATGCAGTCATCTGCAGATGGCAGTACCCACACACATACTTCTCTCTGCTCTGTGCTGGTGCTGTCCTGCATTCCTGATGGTCTCATGGCCTGGCCTCTGGTCTTGATCTCTGCCCAACCCACCCAAGCAGCACTGGCCCTGGCTCCCCGCCTGGCTCAGAGCCATGTCCTTTGGTCCACAGGGTCAGGGTGTTTGGATCCACTGGCTGCAAGTCCTTGCAGGGCATTGTCCCTGCACACAGGGTGTCTTGGGGCAGCACCCGCACATGACAGCTATTAGGTGCCAAGGAAAAGCTCCCTGCTGCTCTACCAGCCATCCTCAATGCCCTACGGAAATGCTGTCTCCAGTGCTGCCCTCCATGGAGGGGAATGGCCCCAGCCCATGCGGCCCTGGGTTCCCAGGCTAGGGGGCAGCAGCAGGATGATGCTGAGCGCTCCAGCCAGGCAGGGACTATTGACCAGAGACAGCAAGGCTGGGGCAGGCAAGGCTCAGAATGGTGCCCTGGGAATGGACTGTAGTATCTGGGCTCTCAATCATGCAGGGGAAGAAATGCAGAAAAGGAGTGAGAAAAGATGACAGGAAATGGACATGGCTGTGGAAGAAGGAATGCCCTCCCTTGGGGCTGCCGTTGGCCTTTGAGGATTCCTGGGGTGTCAGTGAAACCACAGAGCCCTGATATACTGTGTCCTGGTGGCATGGCATTGTACCCAACAGGGATCCCAAGAGGTTGGCAGCCAGCAGGACTGAGGGTGCAGATCCCAGGGGTACTGGAGCAGCCTGAAAACCCCCCAGGGAGCAGTTTGGAGCCCTGTTCCCAGCTCCGTGTGTGCCAAGGTGTAGGACATACCCTTACCAGCTTCAGGGACAGTGCTGCACACCTCGATGCTCCTCTCTTGCCTCTGCCTCAGTTTCCCCATCTCATTTTGCCTACCGGGGCTTTCATGGAGACTTGGGTCCTGAACAGCAATGCCAGCAAAGGACAAAACTGAGCCAGGCAGAGAGCAAGGCAGAACTGGGGCAGGGGCAGAGAAGGCAGCTCTCTGTGTACACACTGTTGAGGCTCACATGTGCCTGCTTCCCCTTTTGGCATGAAAAATCCCAGACAGGACAGTGCCCAGAGCTCAGTGACACTTTTGGGCTGTTAGTTGATGGTTTCAGGATGAGTCAGTGGGAGTTGATATCCTGTTTGCAACTAAGCTGCGGGTGGCAGATGGGTGGCACCTCGTCAAGGCTGAGGGCACCTACGGGGCACCCATCTTGTTCTGGGCCATGCACCCGCTATGGGGTGCCCATTTGGCCAGAAGGTACCCACCCAACCATGGGGCACCCACCCAGTCACAGGGTACCCACCCCCAGCACAGTGCAGGGGAAGTGCTGGGAGCGGGGTGTGCCAGCTGACACATGGGGCAGGAAGGACCTGCTGTGGGGCTGGGACAAGGCAAAACTGAAAAAAGAGGAAGCCCTCAAGTGCCCCAGCCCAGCAGCACCCAGGCAGACGAATCTGGCACCTCGCACACCTCCACCACAGTAAGTCTGAGTCCAACATTACTGACCAGGGGAGAGGGGCTGAGAAATGGGTTGGCCCCTGCCACTGCTACAGCAGGGGTTTTCCTTTCAGAGCATCCCCAAAATGGGGGCAACATCCCCAAAACAGAAGCAACATTCCTGCTGCTGGGGACAGAGACCTGCAGCACTGATGTGCAGTACAGGGAACCAGCAAAGCTTTCCCATCCCTTTTGCTTCCCATGCCAGATTTGTCTGGAGCTTAAACTTAGCTCACGCATTTTAGCAGGACAGATGGAGTGGGCCAAGGTGGGGAAGGGATTTTTTTGCAGCCAAGCTGCAGTGCTGCAGTGGGTGGGAAAGTAGGGCACTGTTTTCCAGGAGACCCCAATACTGGAGGCACTGGCTCAGCCCCAGCTGGCAGCAGGGCTCAGGCAGCCCACATGTTTCCAGAGGTTTCCACAAAAGGAGAAACCACCTGTGGTGCTGAATGCTTTGAGCCCTGCAGTGGAACCAGCCCTCCAGAGGGGGCTTAAGCTGGTGGCTAGTCCCCAGTGCAGCCAACCCCTGTCCACCTCTGCCACTCTTCTGCTCCCAGCAGGGCTGCTGCTTAAACCACAAAGCCCGAGGCAGGCAGATGGGCACCCTGGCAGGGTGAACATCCCCCAGCTGGGGGGCCCATGTGCCTGCAAACTAAGCCCCACCAGTGGCAGCCCCAAGTGCTGCACTGTCCTCTCTGCTCGCCCTGTCCTCCCTCTCCTCTGTGCTCACACAGTGAGGCACTGGCCATCTCTGACATCCTAAATATAAAATATGAGTGTTTGGGCCCCAGACTGCTGGGGCTCCTGATGCCCTTAGGGACTGGGGAGTGCATCCTGACTTGGGGAGGGCACCCTGAGCCTGGCAATTTCCTTGCCATTGTCACAGGAGAATGCTGGGGTGAGTGGGCCCTTCTTGGTCAGGGCACTGCCAAACTTGGCCCTCATCAGAGTTTTGGACTTCAGAGTCAGTCACCCCATTTCGCAGCTAAGGCGTCACCATGGGGCTATTCAGCTGGGACTGGGACACTCCTTCTTGTCCTTTGGTGCACAGCAGAGGCAAGGCTGGCTAATTATCAGGTTTGACCTATTCTGGGCAAAGCAAGAAGGACTGAGACTGTGGTTGTGTGTCTGGTGGGGAAGCTGAGGCACAGAGCAAGCAAGGACTGTCTGTAGTGGGGCCAGCCAGGCGGGGCAGAGGGGCAGATGTGGCTCCTTCCCATCAACTCTGCACCTCCCAGCAGCATTTGTGCTCCCCCAAAAGTCACAAGGGACTACAAGAGCATTATCAAAGGCCACCCTGGGGTGAAAGCATGTGCATGGGGAATTTTGTGGCACAGGGAAGCAGAGGGTCCTGGGGTGATGCTGAGGCCCAGGCTTCATGAAGAAGCCCTTTCTCTGGCCCCTCTGGCCACAGTGCCTCCCCATCACCCCTCGTCCCTGGCAAGCCGAGCTGATGGTCCTCAGGAGCCTCTCCTCTCTCACAGGTGTCAGCTCTGTCACCCGATGAGGCGATAGCCAACCCACCAGCATGCCCTGGGCATTGCCGCTGAGATGGTCACCATGGGGACGGCCTGGTGTGAAAGCCTTGGTCACTGCTGGGGTGTTTGTAACCACCCTCTGGAACTTGAGGTTCTTCCTCAACCCCTCCAAGGGCTCTGGAGAAGAGTCTAAACACAGGGAGCCATTGATGATCCTAGTGTGGGAATGGCCCTCCAAGCAGGTCCCCAATGTCAGCAGAGACGTGTGCCGTGAGCTGTACAGCATCACAGGCTGCCAGCTCACCACAGAGCGGCAGCTCCTGCACCAGGCTGATGTGGTGGTGTTCCCCCATTCCAGGCTCCAGCCTGGCCGGGACAAACTACCCAAGGAGAGGCTGCCAGGGCAGAACTGGGTATGGGTGTCCCTGGAGTCCCCCTCCAACACTAGAGCTCTAGCAGCATGGAACAAGACCTTCAACTGGGTGATGACCTACAGACAGGATTCAGACATCTTCATCCCCTATGGCAAGCTTGTGCCCAACCGGTCAGCCACTGTGAACATCCCTGCAAAGACCAACTTGGTGTCCTGGGTTATCAGCAACTACCACAAGACTCAGAAAAGAGCCGAAGTCTACAAAAACCTCTCCAGGTACCTCCATGTGAATATATATGGGAAAGCAAACAACAAGCCCCTCTGCAAGGACTGCCTCTTGTCAACAGTATCCAAGTCCAAGTTCTACCTGGCCTTTGAGAACTCCATCCACCGGGACTACATCACAGAGAAACTCTGGAGGAACTCACTGCTGGCCGGCACCGTGCCTGTGGTGCTGGGGCCATCCAGGGCCAACTATGAGCAGTTTGTTCCTGCAGACTCCTTCATCCATGTCAACGACTTTGGCTCCCTGGAGGAGCTGGCCACTTTCCTGAAGACCATGAACTCCAGCCGCTACCGGCAGTTCTTTGCCTGGCAGAGGAGGTTCAGTGTGAAACTCTACACTGACTGGAGGGAGCGGATCTGTGCCATCTGCACGGCCTACCCCCGCCTGCGCCATGGCCACCTCTATCCTGACCTGCAGAGCTGGTTCAACTCCTAGTGTGTGCTGGGACCCTTGGGATGAATGCAGGCGGGGTGGGAGGTGCGTGAGGCACCCACCTGCACACAGAATGTGAAGCAACGACAGGAGCCCCCACTCTCCTCCTAACCCAGCTGTTGTCACACTGGGACTTCAAGCAACTTATGATTTCACTTCTTGTGAAACAGGACTTATCACCCCAACCTAACACTGAACACATTGCCAAGGTGCTGGCAGGACCAGAAGGTGCTTTGGAAATAAATGGCATAGTGCTGCTGAGGCTGTGCATGCGGTGTGGACAGGGCAGGGGGGTGGTGGGTGGTTCAGGGCTCCCCAACCTTCTCCTGTGATCCTTAATGTCCCCCCCAGCACCTGCTGAGTGCCAGTCATGGCAGCAGAGGCCCTGTGGTGACATTTGTGGCTGGGCTGGAGTGGGTGTCAACCCAGGGGGGTCCATTACCCCATGGCCAGGGAGGAAGGACAGCATCTGCTCCCCCTCTTCCTGGTAACACCCATTTCCTGTCCCCCACCCCTGAGCCATGGGTGCCACTGTGCCAGTGAGGAGCCACAGGACAGCGGATGCTCTCAGAGCAATCTCAGTGCTGCCAGGCAGGCAGGCAGGCAGAGGGACACTGTGGTTTGTCACTCCCTCCCTGCTGTGACAGGAAGCCAGTGAGCTGACAGCCTCTGGAGGCTTGCACAACCCTGAATTAAAGCCAGTCTCATGGGCAACTTGCACATGCACATTGCACTGGGGAAACCCTGCACACCCGACACAGAGGGCACCCTGCACCACCAGCATCCCAAGTACCCATCTGAGATCGGTGGTGCTGTCAGTGCTGAGCACCAGGACAAGGGGCACGACATTACTGCTCCATCTCTTGCTATTTGCCCCTTCTCAGTGCCTTTAACTCCCTTGATGTAAACAATTCTTTTTGTCACAAGCTTCCTTTCCAGTTTTCTTTCCTGTGGCCCTTAAGTCACCAAACCCCATCTCTACCACCCTGCAAGCTGCTGGGCGCCCAGGACTGGCAGCACCCAGAGTCAGCAGAGGGGACATCCCTTCCCTGGCACAGCCCCAGTGAGGTGGCAGCTGGATGGGCACGCTGTGCTCTTCTGACTTCTGTGGCTTCAGATTTCCGCTTCGTTTTCTAGGTCAACCAGAAGCGGAACAGGAGGGGCTGCGGGTGCCCACAGACAGATGCTGGGTACTCATGGGCAGGGGGTGCCAAGGTAGCAGGATGTGGGGGTCCCATGGTGGGCTGCAGCTCTCGTGTGGCTGCATGCAGAAAACCAGATAGTGGAAATGTGGAGAAGTAAACCTTTGAGAGATTACATCTGTCTCATATTTCTGCTCCTGACCCTGCCAGCTTCCTGCACCCCTCAAGTGCCAGGCAGCACTGGGCAGCAGCAACAGGGGGCAGTTTCCAATGGATGCCACACATGGCTGTGCCCCTACCCTGTGGGCAGGCAACTAGGAGGCTCTGGGGAGCAAGCAGGGATGCAGAGGGGCCCTGCCCCATAAGTCTGGAATCTCGCCCAGCCCAGCCCTTTTGCAGGGTCCCAAGGTGCCCTGTGAGCAGCTGCCTTCATTGCCCCTATTGCAGGAAGCCCTAGAGAGCAAAGCCCCAGTTATCACCCATCAAGCTGAAAAAACAGAGCTTTCCAGATTTCCCTACAGCTTTGGTTGGGGAAGGGGCCTTGAGAGAATGGACTGGGAGCAAGCCAACAGACAGTGTGGTGGGAAAAAGTGAAGGGTCATCCCCCAGACATCTCCGCTCCCACCAGTTCAGCTCCCAGCGCCACATGGACCTGCATGGCTGGGTTATCACCCCACCAGAGACTGCCTCAGCTGGACCACACATATGGGAACATCCATCCCTCCCCTGTCAGCACCATAATACCATGAGGACAGCCCCAGCTTTCCAGACCTCTTCACTTCCTACCCTGCTACATTACACCCTTAGTCCTGCTCTGTCCCTGTCAGCTGCTGGAGCAGTCTACAAGTAAGCTCACACTGCTTCCAACCTTCCCAGAAAGTTACAGCAAACCAGCAGCTTGAACTGAGTGGAAGATGACCCCCTCTGCTTTGAGGGGCAACAGCCCTGACAAGTTGGTACCACTCAAGGGCCAAGCTGCCACCAGTCATGGAGGGAGGCCAAGCTGCAGGCAGCCAAGAGCTGAATGTTGCTGGCAATGACAGGGACATGTCCACCTTCTTAGGATGCCTTGCTCCAGCCCTGTTGTGCTCCTGCATGCAGCCAACCCCCGACTGCTGGGCTGCAGGAGCAGGGATGCGAGGAAGGCTAGGAAATGTTTAACTCATTCTTGCCTCAAAGAACTCTGAGGTTTATTTCACTGCCAGAGGGAATGTGATTAAGAACAAAAAATATAAAAATCATTATTAACTACAGCAGGCTGGAAGGTGTGGGGTGCTAGCAGCATGGAAAGGGTGGTGTAGGCCCCCTGGGCTGGGCCCTCCAGGGAAAGGTGGTCTCTGGGCAGCTGGGCTGGGGGACAGCGGCTGGAGAGCGGGGGGGGCTGGGGGTGATGCTGGGCACAAAGCACTGGGGAGGACCCCCCATCCCGAACACACCTTATCAGCTGCTCCACAGAGCAGTGAAGCTCTTTTGTGCCACAGGGTGAGGGGTGGTGGGGGGCTCCCCTTCTCCCCTTGCCCCGGCCCTTGGCTCATCCTGGCCGCCCAGGAGGGTGGGCAGAGCCACCAGAGCCATTGGCCCTGGGCATGGGCACCCCAGCCCTTCTCTACATGACAGGGCGGAAGGAGACACCTGGGAAACTAGATCACTACAAAAACTTTTGCTTTTTAAAAACTACAACAAAAAACCTTTTAAAAAATAATAAAACCGCCACCTCCCCCCACCCTTCCCAAAATCTAAAAAATATTTTTTTCTGCGTCTTGCAGGAGAGCGGCTGGGCTGGGGCCAGGCACGGACTCAAGAGCACTGGGCACATGTGGCTTCAGAGGGTGCAGTAGGGCAGGAGGAGCTGGCTCCAGGAGAGGTCGGGAGGGGGGCCCACGCTGCTGGGACCAGTAAGCTCACAGAACAGGGAAGGGCTGGGAGCATCTGCAGAGAGCAGGCACCATCCCTGGGTCAGGCTCTCAGCCCCTTGCACCCCAAAAGCCGCACACATCAGCCCAGCAAGCAGAAGCAGGGCTATGCCTGTGTGACCCAAAGGCAAGGGGGGCTGCCTCAGAGCACCAGCCCACCTGCAGTGAGCCCACAGCCCCTGGTTCAGTGGCCACTGTTACTCATGGAGAGCCCAGGCTGCAGCGCTTGTGGGAACATCTCAGCTTTGTGGAAGGTCGGCATGTAGACAGGGGGGGAGGGTGCCAGACTGTAGCCCTGGGACGTCACTGGGATGGGCAGAGTGGAGGGCACCAGGGGCTGGTTCATGTCATACATCATCCCCTCTGCCTCGTTGCCGTAGGGCAGCAGCAGCCGTTTGCCTTTCTGACGCCGGTTGCAGAACCAGACCCGGACCACCTGTGGGAAGGGAGACAGAGAAGGATAAGGGCTGACCCAGGCACACCATGTGGGTGACAAGGAGACCCTTCTGCTGGTGGCATCTCCACAGCACCCAAACCTGCCAGTGTAGCGCCCTCCCTGTCACAAGTCCTTGCTAGGCTCAGCCGAAGCAAACTTCAGCCATGACCATTTTTGCACTACTTCCAGAGTTGAAGATGACAAAAATGGCAAATGTTAAATAGGAAAAAAGATAACAAATCAAAAGAAAGGCTGCTCTCCAAAGGCTGGTAGCATAGCCAGATGAAGCCAGTGTGCAAACTTGTGCATTGTTAGTGGGATGTGGTTTGTCTCTTCTGGCGCATTTCCATTTCAGGGGAAAAACATTGTAACTATCCATGTGGGTTCTTGGGATCAAAAATCAACTTCTTCGGAGATGAATTAGTATCAAAGGATTACTTTTATCGATTACTTTCACATATTTATGTACATACACACACAAACACAGATGCCTGTAGCTGGGTCTGGGAACTATTTTTGTCTCTCTGAAGTTTTAAATGTTTAATCTGTGAACAAAAGTCTTCTCTGGAACCAAGTGGGTTTTTCTTTTTCATATTGATGAGCCATATATATCCTAACTGTCTGGCATGGCTAAAGGGCAGTTTTTATACAGCTCTTCATGTGTATTTCATTTTTGCTCTGATCTAAAGTATCAAACTCTCAGGAGCTGGCATCATTAGGGCATCCACCCTCCCCACCCTCCCAACCTACATCTTTATCCAGGTTGAGGTCCTCAGCGATCTGAGAGATCTCCTGGGGACTGGGCTTCACACATTTGCGGAAGAAGCTCTCCAGTGTCCCTTTCACGTTGGTCTCGATGCTGGTCCTGCGTTTTCTCTTCCGGGCTTGGGCTAGTACTTGCTCTGCATTGCACATCTGGGAATGAGAGAGGGAATTTGTTTTGTTATCAGGTGGAAGAGTCTCCACCAGGCTTGGAACACGTGCAGCTGGCTGCAGAGCTTGGGGCACAGACTGTGTCCCTGTGACTCTCCAGTGAGCATCATTCCACTGTGACTGGGGCCATTCCCAGTGTCCCAGCACTGCCAGCAGTGAGGCTGGACACATCTTTCTGCATCCTCCCCAGGTTCCCCACGGAGCTCAAGCAGCATAACCTGTCTGAGATTCCAGCAGGACCTGGCTACTCAAAATGGGAGCTGTCACAACCACAACATGTCTGCAGGGGGATTGGGCTTCCTCCCCCCAACCTGACAGAAGGTGATACCCAGTGGTTTGCCCTCAAGCCAGACTTAAGCCATGCAGCAAGATGGTGCTGTGCCACAAGATGCCTTCTGTTCCTCTCTATTCCCTCTGAAAGCACGTGGGAGAGGGAGGACAATCTGTGGCTCAGGACTTGCAGGTACCCGGCTCCCAGCCCCCTCAGCCCTGCACCTCTTGCATGTTGTCCGTGTTCTCCGCCTCGTTGAGCCAGCGCTGCAGCAGCGGCTTTAGCTTGCACATGTTCTTGAAGCTGAGCTGGAGCGCTTCGAAGCGGCAGATGGTTGTCTGGCTGAACATCTTCCCTGCACGGCCAAGGCAGGCAGGGCATTACACACCACACAGCTTCCCTCGCCAGCAGCATCCCAGGATCACCACCCCCAAGCTTGCCCTGTTCCTGGGAGACCAGGAAAGGCATTCTCCCCGTTCCTTCAACAGGGATTTAAAGCCCTGAAATATGTCTCAATAAGCAACTGTAGCAGCTATTTTAAACCAGTTCCCGTGAGCTCGAAGCTTCTCACCACAGATCTGGAGATACCCCTCCGGGAGCCCCAGCCCAGGACTGGAGATTGATGCCTCCTTTGCAGGTCGTTAAGGAGCAGAATTCATTATCCCAAGTAATTTCAAATCCCTCGCGGGCCTCTCCCTTCCCACCGGCTGTGGGGTAACACGAGGGCCTTTCCTCCCCCCCACCCCCGACCCCTCACCGTAGAGGGTGCCCAGCGCCAGCCCCACGTCAGCCTGGGTGAAGCCCAGCATGATGCGCTTGTGCTTGAGGTCCTTGGCGAACTGCTCCAGCTCTCCTGAGGTTGGCGCATCCTGGCAAGGGCAGAAAGACACTGAGAAGGGACAAATCGTGCCCAGGGTCCGAGGTCTGTTTGGGTTCCCGAAGGACAGCGGCAGAGGAGGGCTCGGCTGAGCCCTCGAGCACTGACACCGACCAAGCTCACACAGGACCCACCCCGGCCACGCACACTGCTCAGCTCGACCCGATCTGGCGCGGCGGCGGCCAAGAGTAGCACAAGGGCACCAAGAGCTCCTGCTCTGCTTTAACACGCCTTGGAAATGTCCCTTTTGTCCTCTGGCTCGTGCCTCCCTGACCTGGCCAGAGGCAGCACCAATGATCACGTTGGCCGAGTCCCAGGTTTGTCCGATTTACTTCCCCATGGCTCTCGGGCTGAGGCAGCCCCTCACCAGCCTCTCTCCCTTTTCCTGCGTCCGGAGCAGGGAAGACTCCCGTTAAGAGAGACAAAAGCGCCCCTGAACCGCGTTAATTTGAAGCGCCTCTTTGCTACCAGCCAGCTCTTTCGTTCTGGCAAGCGGCTACCCAGGCGCTTCCCCACCTTCCTGCCAAACAGCCTTCAGCCTCAACGGGGTCATTATGAAGCTCTTTACCCAATTTACACGTTTTCAGCGGGGTTTCGGGTTATTCAGGAGTTTTTCCTGTCACCGAGCCACGGCTAGTAAATTCTGGCGTATAATCAGCACCGGTAAACTCAAGAGCATCCCTCCCGTGGAGGAGGGATGCGGTCCCAGATCACCGTCCCGCAGCTACAAAATGCCATTCATGACCACTTCCCACCCAGAGCGGCCGGTTGCGGCCCGAGGACACACACGTATCGATCGTGGCGTGGGACCTCCCGCAGCTGCGACCCGCTGGCGGCAGTGCGAATCCTCCCCAACCCCGTCAGGGGCCAGTCCCCGGCATCGGCCGCCGCTGCTTTCCCCGGGGCGGGATCGTGATACGTCAAGATTGAAAAATATTAAATATCAAAACTAGCCCAAACCACAAAATTAGTCGTGCGGGGAGCGAGCTCTGCTGCCCCCGTCTTCCTCCCGCCCTCATCCCCAGGCTGTCTCTGCCCCAGCAAACTTCAGTGCCCGTGGAGCTCCGAGAGCGGCGCGGGGGACGCAGCCGACCGAAGGGGACTGAGGGGGCTGGCCAGGAGCCCTCGGTGACCGCGCTGCGCTGCCCCGAGTATCACGCCGGAGCCGACCTTCGACGTCGCTACCCGGGACGGCCCCGCCGCATCGCGTTCGGGAAGCTGCTCTCCCAAGTTCCTAAAACTCCCTGTCTTACCCCAAAGCAGCCTCCCCAAGGCTCTCGCCCTGCGGAGACTCTGACACATGCGGGACGAGCCCCAACGCTGAGTCAGGGCTTCTCCCGGGGGCGCCCGACGGCGGGCCCCGACAGGTGGCACCGGCAGGTCTCGGCGCTACACGAGAGCAGCCGGGCAGCTCCTGCCGACGGGGCGGTGAACCGCGGCTCCAGACGGGAAGGAAAGCCCCAGGGTACACCGTGTGCAGCAGCCGGCGGGAGCGGGGCAGGGCAACCCGCCCCGTCCCCGTCCCGTCGGGTCTCACCTCCTCACCGCTGTCGCTGGAGTGTCCGCCCTCGCTGGCGGCGCCGCTGGAGCTGCCGCTGCTGCCCAGCCCCGACGGGCCGCCGGAGCCCGGCTGCAGCGCGGAGGGGCAGAGCTGGGGGCCGGGGAAGGCAGGGGCAGCCGGGCCGGGGAAGGGCGGCCCGGGCAGGGCGGCGGGGCCGGAGGGCGCCGGCCCGGCCCAGGGCGGGGGCGGCCAGGCCGGGCCGCAGCAAGCGGCGGCGCGGGGC
This sequence comes from Melozone crissalis, assembly GCF_028551555.1. Classification (NCBI taxonomy): domain Eukaryota; kingdom Metazoa; phylum Chordata; class Aves; order Passeriformes; family Passerellidae; genus Melozone; species Melozone crissalis. The sequence continues at coordinate 11,376,225 of NW_026535819.1, read as the reverse complement.
TCGGACTCGGGCTGGCTGCAGGGCCGGCCCGGGCGCGCCTCCACCTTGGCGGGCGGCGCGGGCACGGGCGGGGGCAGCCAGGCGCGGGCCGGCGGCGGGTCGCGGGCGGGCTCGGGCTCGGCGGTGGCGGCGAAGGGGAAGAAGAGCGGCTGAGCGGGCGCTCCGTCGAAGCTGCCGCGGGGGAAGGGAGGTCCGGCGTCGGTCAGAAGGCCGAAGGGGGCGGCCGGCAGCCCCCCGTCCGGGCTGAACATGCTGCCCGCCGCCCGCTGCCCTAGGGCTCCATGCGGGGGCTGCCGGCCGCTGCCTCCCTCCTGGGGCGCCGCTGGGGCCTCTGAGAGTGGCGCGGACGGGCCGGGCCGGATGGAGATGGGCCCCGGCCCCATTGGGCCCCGCATCGGTGGGTCGGGCGTGAACTTGATCCCCCAGGGGGGCGGGGGGCACGGAGAAAAGGTGCTATGGGAGGGGGCTCCGCCGGCCCGCACCCAGCGCCGGCGGGGAGGTGGACGGGACGGCCCCGATGGGACTGGGAGGGGGAGGACACCGATCTTGCCGCGGGGTCTCACAACCCCCTCCACGCCTGGGGGACTCGAGGACACTCACGGCCCTCGCAACCGCTCCGGCCCCACGCTGTTCGGAGGGCACCGCGCCAGTGTTAGGACAGCAGCAGCCACGGGTCTTCCCACCTGGGAACCCCCGGCGCTGCGGAGTCTAGACAAGAAACGGGATGGCTTTGGGCAGCTATTGGAGGCATGAACAGCAGCCACGGGCTGGTGTGAGGGCAGCCCATCCAGCTGTGGCAGCCGCTTGTCCCCAGTACAGAGGACAAGCCGCGAGATGCCGGTGTCATCGTGCAGCAGCAGGGGTGGTCCAGGGCTTGACCATCACCTCTTGCCCCTCTTAATGCCTGGTCTTCTTTACTGAGCCTTAGCTTCCTGGGGAGCATGGACAGAGCTGAGGCTCTCGAGGCCCCTTACAGTCTCACCATTACACTCCTCTTTCTGCAGAGAAGGGTTGTGGCTTGGGGGAGCGTGTCTGTCCCTGGGACCTCAGAGCTCCAAGTGTGCTGCCTGAGAAAGAATTACTGCCCCAACTATTGTGTCTATTGGCTCCACATTGAAGCACACTCCATATTTTCTCTGTCTTAAAGCCTTTCCCTTCACACTGCCCTTCACAACGGGCCTTCACCAGGGCTGGCTCGGCTCCAGTCATTTCCTCTTTCCTTCCCTCCCGGCTCAGCTTCCCGATCTTAGCACTGCCATGACATCAGCCTCTGCTTGGCTCTGCCCGATGCCACTTCCTGCATACTGCCAGGTACCAACAGCATGGGTGGGCACCCCCTGACCTCAGCTGGAGCAAGGCGAGGAGTGCTCTTTCTGCCAGCCAGCACGCCGTGATCCCAGCCGGAGCAATGCAGGGAGTTATCCCGCTGCCGACGCTGCTGCCTGTTTATTAACCCGGATTACCGGGAGCTGCAGCCGTCTCGCACTGAAGATATGGCCAGGAGATAGGCTGGAGCAGCCTCCCCCGCGACGGGATGGGAATGGGGCTGTGGGCGGGGGAACTCAGGGAAGGTGCTTGATGCTGTTTATGAAGCAGCTGCTTTGGCTGCTGAGGCGGCTGGAACCCGGGGATTGGCACCCGGGGAGCAATGCCTGGGACAGGCACCCAAGGGCTGGCAGACAGAGACTCATACCCACAGCTGGCATCCAGGGACTGGTATCCGCAATGCCAGCAGCAGCCCCTGGCTCAGCACATGGCACTGCTGCATGTCAGGAGAAGTGGAACAACTAAGCCTCCTGATGATATTCCTCGTAGGAAAAAAAATGGCCCGATGGATGAGCTGAAATTAAAGTATGTTCCTGATGCGTGGCAGGACATGTACCAGGCTGCCCATCCTGGCTGTGCCAGACTGCTCCAGGAGGGAGGGCAGCCCCAGGAAAATGATCTAAGGATCCAAAACCCTGTTAGTGGGGACGTGGGCAGCCCTGAGTGAGCCCTGTGGCTTCTGGACCTCGGGGATCCCATGCCCAGAATGGTGAAGCACCTTCCCCAGCAGGGGCTGGATTCACTCTGCCAAGGGATACCTTTACCGTGCTGCTGAGATGCTGAGCCCGGTGCTGTGCGGGCAGACCCGCCCACTGCCCGCTGCGCTGCTGCCTGCCCCGCTGCCAGCGGGCAGAGGAAATCTCTCTGCGGGACCCCGATGGCAGCCATCAGCCCCGCTCCGCCCGAGCTCCTGCTGCGGCCCAGCGTTTCAGAAGCTCCTTGGCTAGGCAGTAACTCCCTTTCCCTTTGATTTATTGTTCCCGGGCTGGACCCCTCCTCCTGCCAACCTACTTTTCTCTCCATCCCCCCGGGAAGCCTCCCAGGCCCCCCTCCCCCCCATTCCCCCCCCCCCAGCCCCCCGGCCCTCAAACGCATTCCTTGTCCTTTCATATACAGACAGAGGGGAAGGGAGACGTTGACTTTGAACCGGCCCCTTTGTAGGCACGGGGGCCCATTGTGGCAGTGATGGTTTTAGCTGGGGGATGTGGAAGGAGTCAGTGGGGTTTCTCAGTGTGTGCCCCCCCCATACATTTCAATGATTTTGGGTGATTTGGAGCGGGGGGCCGTGTGAAATTATTGTGTAGAGTCTTCGAGCACCAGTGACCACATCTCTTCTGCCTGCTCCAGAGGAGATGGATAGATGCATCCTTCCATCAGCCCATATCTGGAACCTGCTAGTGTTCCAGGCTTAGCCTGTCTCTGTCTAAGGCAGCCAGGGATCAGTCGGATCCCGCTAAGAAAATGAGAGCAGAAAGAAATGCATCTGCTTTACTGGCTCGCTGAGATGGCAGCAGGCTGGAGTGGGCTGAGATGTACATCTGCCCATCCTTCCTCTGCTGAGTGTGCTGGTGTGGCTCCAGCTGCTTGGGATTTTAAGAGAGTGGATGAGTATGTGTGATGTTTTATTCACGGTCAGACCACCCTTTTCTGTGGCAGGTGATGGAAGGGCCATTGGGAGGGTTGTGCTGGATACCCCTGAGTGCCCACCGAAGGGGGGCTGCAGTCCTGCATGTGGTGGGTCAGGGTCTTGTGGTGGGGGGGGCCACTCCAGGACCATCTAAGGAGGGCTGGACAGGGGTTCATCTCCAGAAACACCATGCCTGGAGGAACGCCGATCTGGTCCCTGTCAGCACAGCTTGCTGGGCTGCAGCCGGCCTAGGAGGACAGTATGGAGTCAGTGCTTCCAAACCTGGCCCTGGGGAAAATCACACAGGGTGTTTTGGTCCAGTTCTGTCCCCTTATTATGAAGGCCCTGGGCTATAATGTGAGTGTTGCCCACACCATCACAGTGCCTGAACACACGAGTGAGTTCACCCTGTTGTGTTACAGCTGTGGGAAGTGAGGTGGGGGCTGAAGGCCTTGGGTGTCTGCATCAGGGGCCCTTGGTCCTGGACAATTGACTCTTCCATGCCTGGATGTGTGGTAGGGACAGGGATTCCCAGGGCACACAGGGCTCCTGTGGCCTCCATGCCTGGAGCAAGGGGGTCTTCCCAGCAGAACAGTCAAATTTTACTGTAAGCTAGAGCTTCCCAAAATGTCTGGATGTGCTCCAAGAGAGATTGCTGGGTTGTGGGAACAAAGGAAGGACAAATTTGGGGACCTCGGCAGAGAGGAGTGGGTTTTAGGCTGGGTTTTCCCAGGACTGAGCCCTGGGGGCATCTCGGGTTATTTGGGGTGTG